>NC_139347.1:76785065-76790065 GCF_055883805.1 Amblyomma maculatum
GTGACACGTTCTGACACGCGAAGTCAGGAATGAACTAACCATACAGTTAAAAAAGGGGGCAAACGTCCCCGGAGGAGGAGCACCTGCCCGCAGCAATGATATTTTTCAGTGAAAAGTATGCCGTCGCAGTATGATACGCCATACGAACAGGTATGGCGCGTGCTTGTTTAACGAGTAAAAGGCCGTGAATGAAATGGAGAAAACATACTTTCTAGACCGAGACTGGATAGCAGCGTCGTCTCCAGGATACCTCTTCTCTTGGGACAGGAACGGATAACTACGAATACACAGAAAGAAAAAAGACACACGGTTTGTACCAAACTCGCTATAAACACCACACACAGACAGAAGGAAAGCTGTGAATAAGAATGGGGAGGAGGGGAGTTCTTTTGCATGATTTACATAAAACCAAGGATCAACACACAAAACACACACCAAAAAAACGGCATTCTCATCCTGAGCGAATATTAAACATGTCAGGCTGCGCTGAAAAAAATTAATGGGTATAGTTCACATGGAACAAGTTCAGGGAACCTGGTGAAACGCTTCTAATTCGCAAGACTGCTACTAAGTGTAGAGCAGCCCTGAAACACTAAGTCACCGTGTGATTTATGATTGTTCGGTTCAGCCCATTGTTTTTCTATGACCATCGGAAAAGGTTGGTTTTAACGAGGGAAGCCTTTAACAGGTGACGTTTCACAAGGCGGTAGATGCGTATAGCCGATTGTATGTGCACTTAGCGCATGAATCTCACAAGGTTCTATAGTGGTTTTCGAAAAGTGCACGTTTAAAATATCACCATCGAATTACAACTGATGACAGACACTGATGACGCTAGCTGCTGATGTGCAAGGAAGCTGGGCATGAGCGCATCAGCTGCTTTTTTTTTTTTTTTTACCACTGATTATTTTCTGAAACCAACAAAGCACATTCACCCCTTCAATCCTTCTCGTTTGCTCACCCATGCAAGTTCCCCAATCTCGCCCCATCGCTCATCGACTCACTACCTACCTGACGCACTCTCCCGTTCATTTAGTCACCAACTCTCTATGCTACTGTGCTGCAGTCAGCGCTCCCACAAAATGCAAGCAGCACTTTTGGCAATGTTCACCGCGAACACTGCAGGCGGGTGCGAAGTCACAAACAGATTCTCATTGCCAGTTAGACGTATACGGACGTGATAACAACATGGCTGTCATCAGGGCTTAAAGTCAGGGAGGTCGGGGTCAGACCCCCCTAATATATGAGAGGAGTCTGAGACCCCCACGTTTGAAAGTATAAGAACTGTATGAATAAGAAACAGGCAAACATTTTTTCTTCTAGTCAGTGGTAATCGGAAGATTTCTTCTCTATCTTTTCGAGTTTCGCCGTGAGTCTTAATAAGAACCCTTAACAGTTTTTCTAAAACCCGAGATGGAGGAAAATAACGATTTTTTTCCTATGTATAAAACAATTTGAGAAACAAGCCACCAGCTGCTTTCTTTGTTTCCCTTTCCACCAGTCCTCAAATGACTACGGGGCACCTTCCGATGGAGCCAGACTTTAAAAACTGGCTGTCATGCTGGCTGGATCAAACGCTGCAGGAAAGCTTGTTCGCTTTAATTGGTCTTTATTTTTTAACCGAAGCTGTTAACAGCTCACTTATGAAACCAGACGGGTAATTGGCGGAGCACTTACTAGAAATATATAGCACACCGTGATCCGTGATCCGCTACCGTGATCCGCCACCGCGCGTTCCACTGCGCATGCCCAGATCACTTTGATGCCTATAGATGGCGCCACATACTGGATGTCGGCACATAGACCTGCCGCACTGGAACCAATCAGCTTGTACGCCCCGCCCACGAGCGGTAGAGGGTCACGGTGGCGGATCGCGGATCACGGTAAGCTAAATCTCTCTACTGTATTTGCCAGAAGTAACCAGTCTGTGTTCCGCTTTACAGTCTAGTAGTAGAGAATTCGTACCATTTCTGAAGCTTTAAATCTGTGCAAGCCAAATGCGAGCACTGTCCTCACTTCTTAACAAGTTGTGATCCTGTGAGAATCTATGTTGGTTTAAGAATACAAACGAGAAGCAAAACTTGCAGCATGGTTACTTTTGGCAAAGACGGTAGATCTCATGCCTTGAAGCGCCACCAGTAACAAGGAACCCGAGCGCGCTCCGAGCAGTTTTAGCAGGGTTTCCTTAGGTTGATCACAATTAGTAAAATGTTGTTGTTGTTATTGTGGTTGTAGTAAGAAGGAAAACAAAACGCACGGGCCTGCTACTGGCTCTGTAGCTGAGCCACCTCCGCTGCCTTGTGCGGACGGAACAGAAAAAAGAGAAGAAAGAAAAAGAAGAGGGAGAGAAAGACGCGTGCCGCAACAGCCGTCGTCCACCACCTAAGCGGTGGCGGGTGCAATGACGGCCTACAACAGATAAAAATTCGGTGGCGTTGACCTACCGTCCCAGCCCCGTAGGGCCAGGAACAGCCACCCGCCTTAGTAAAATCCCACCTAGCTAGTAGCTACGCTGGAAAAAACGTAATAATCAGGAAGCTGAAATCGCAGAGGTCAACCTTAGCTTATTTTTCGTCCTTGCAATTTGTGAGGTTGATAAAGGCTTCTAAGAGGTTATTTCGGTAAACAAACGCAAACCATCGGAACGGACCATTGTATACCCTAGAAGGTTCTCTGCAAAGGCAAGCAACACTGCAATGTATTTGTTTTTACGCTTCCGACGTTGCCGACTTCGCCACATTTAACGCGATACAAAGCGTTGAAGCGGGTTCACTACAAAGCTCGTCGTCATCGTTGTGAGCGAAATACCAGGGGAGTGGCTCTTGCTGATGGCCGTTGGCACGTGACATGGCCAGGCACTGATTGGTCTGATTGCGGGTTCTGTGACGTCACGAGACCAGGGAGTCAACTCGGCGGCTTGTCGCAGATGGTAATCGAACACACCGGTCCTGTTGGATGCCGACTCAGATATGCTACCTAAGGTCACGGAAGCACGTTCGTATAGTGCTGGGTTAAATCGCGGCTTTATGTCCATACCTTACCAATTTCAAGTGTCCCGCCAAATTCTAGCTGATTGCATGAACTTTTTTTTTTAATTCCTAGCCACTTGTTCGCATTTCACTGTACTATGCACTGTGCGGTATCTTCAATAAATATGCAATAATTGCTATATATGTAGTGACGAAGAGAATATAAAGGAAGAGATATGATGCAACAGATGTTTGGTTTGGGCTAGTTGGTAGCAGTTTCTTGAAGACATAAAGGAAGAGAGATTGTGCGCATAAATTGACTGCAAATGCAAATATAGTGATGGTGAAATAGGGGGCCACAGTGCACGGCAAACTTGGGACAAAGCTTGCAAAGTTTGCGTTAGTGCATTTTGTTATTATGCATCTCCTTTTTCAGGGTGCTTTTTGGGTACCGAAACAAGAGGAATTCCTTTTCAGATTATGAGTGGTGTGAATTTTGTGTCGCAGCCATATGTTCGCCATATGGCCGAAGAAATTAGACTACGCTCTTTCCAGATTGCGCATAAACACTTCCCAAAAGAAATTTTGCTCACGTTATATGGCTTTATGTTGTCATCTAGTTCGCTTTAATAAAAGTAGATAAAGGATCTTTCTACAGCATTTCCAAGGTTTCGTCGCAAGGGCGCAAGCACAGAAGAACGAGAATACAGCATGGGCGGGTGCCTTGTATAACAGAGGGCACGGCATTCTGTAATCGCTCCCCACGACTGCCGCTTTTTTATTCCTTCTATCACGGTTCTCCAGGCACAGATCTTATTCTAAGGAAAAAATACCCGCAGCACGCACGCACGCCGTCACATCGAGCGTTACAGCGAGCGCGCACAAGCGGACAGGCCGAAAAACGAGGCGACGAAAAGAAGAAGGCGAGGGATGAACAACAACAACTGCTCCCGAATCCTGCAGCGCCAAGGGAAGGCGCAGTATTTCCGAAGAGCTGGATTGAAAAGCGGGAACGATCATCGGGGCATTTATAGGACTTAACGCATTGAACACGCTTTGCGCCAAACTCGAGCAAGGAAAGCCGTCTTTTTATAGTATTGCATCTTTCGTCTCCTGGTGCGACAGCCGAAGAAGCTTTCGAGCTTTGTGCGTGAGGTGTGCGTTCGAACAGCACAGATCTAGGAGCGCCTACGAATCGTAGAGGAGTAGGGGGAGTGGGGAAGGTGGCGGGGTGTTTTGAGGGAAAAGCTGTCGGAATTAGGGACTCGGGACGTCCCGAATCGTGTAAACGTATTGTGCGGCGTCTGACAAGTTCGCAAAGCGAAGCACCGCGGCCACTGCGCCGCCGGCGTTTTGTTGCCGGTGCGGGAGGGAGTTCTTTCTTCATCTCTTCCCGTCGTTCTCTCTCTTTCTTGTTTCTTTCGCTTCGCTCTTTCCGAGCCGCTCCCCCCGCGGCGTTCCGTTGCTTGGAATCTACCGCTCCGCGTACGCTTCCGGGCGTGCTTTATTCGATTTTGAGAGCATTCGGAGATCATACGCGCGAATGAAAGCAGAAAGATGAAACGTTTCGCGCGGAGGAAAAGAAAAAAAAAAAGATCTGGAAAAGTCAGGGTGGCATTAGAAACGTCCGGCACGGTCGGGGGATTCCGACTTGACTGACAGACTTTTTGTGCGCGCGCAGCACGTCGGAGAAAGAAGGTGTCGGGATACACAGGCCGCTCCGACAAATGATCCGCGAATCTGAATGTCGTAGTCCTTAAACGTTTTGCGCTGCTTTCTGCACGTCTGTTCTCTTTGCCGGAGGCCGCGGCGGCGCCCAGCCGAGTCGTGCGCGCACTCAACGCGGATGCATTCTCACGTAGGCGGCGCATATGACTTGTTTTCTGAGCCGGGATGTTCGATATCCGAGTCGCGCATTGTGTAACCCTAAGCCTTCGGTACACACTGGGAAAATATTTGCACGCTTAAGCGAGAACACAAAGCGCGGCTTAACGCCCCTTGCACGCCCCTTCCATTGGGACTGCTGTGTAG
>NC_139347.1:76792565-76872565 GCF_055883805.1 Amblyomma maculatum
ATTTTTAGGGTTTTATGATTGTTATATTCTTGTAACTTTTTTCTGCTTCGGTTTTTTGTTTCCGGTTAATGTATATTTTCAAGGAATCAATTACTGACTTGGTTATTTAATGCGAGAATACTGTGTGTTGAAAATTCAATTAGAGTGCACCATCATTGGTGCGTCAGATGGCTGCCAGCTGTATAAAAATGGTTTCTCTGGCCTACCTCGACTGTTTTATTTTTAACTCTTGGCTAAAGCTATAGCTCTGACGCCCAGTATATATCGGCGTTTTATTTGGAACTAGCGGTTTTTAGCCGTAATAAGCGTGACCATCCATGGGTGACAGTCCTTGAAACTATACTTGTAGATAATTGTCATCGCTATTAAAAAAAAAAAAAAAAAAAAAAAAAAAAAAAAAAAAAAAAAAAAAAAAACGTAACTCAGGCTAAAAGAGATACCGGCAGGCAAAAGTGCTTTTGGAAATTTACTTCTCAGAATTGCGTTGGCGTCTCATCTTCGGCCTGTCGCGCTGGGTTGGCTGATGGTGCAGTCATAAAGTGGTCTGCGTGCTCATTGCAACGCGCTGAGTCGTCGGAGTAGTCATGAACATGATATCATTGCATGAAGTCCGTGAGAAGTATCAGGTCACTGCCCTGCAGTTCGTAGACGAACCTACCTAACCAATTAAGTGTTCTAAGGGGCGGATGATAGGTAAACAAACAGTGCTTAGCTCTAGCAAGAGGTGAGGATGCACTGGTTCCCAGCATGCAAGCCATCAAGGCAGCATCTCAAATCGCACAACTGCGCTGCTTATCAAAGAATGCCAGTGTCGCATGGCGCCGCTAGCTCCACTACTTAGTTTATTTTCAACATTTATTGGCTCTAACTACTCAACAGCCATATAGCTACGCGCTGCATGCCAGAGCACTGACTTTTTATCGATTAAAATCGATTTTTGAAAAATGACTTCGTCGTACATTTATCAGTTACAACCGAAAGGTCTGAAAACCATAGTTATAATTTTTCCTTTTTCAGGCAACACGTTTAGTCCACAGAAACTGCGAGCATGGCAATATACCGGTCCATGACAGGCGGCTGCTGGAGGCGATCAGCCACATCCAGCGCGACGCGACGACTTCCCCAAGCTGGAAGTACGAGATATACCAAAATATTCCATGACATACAAACTCGACGAACAGCAGCTGGTCTGGAGATTTTCATCTCCTACACAGATTCCGTCGGTGTAACTCGCGGTTTCGTTTCCCCGCAGCGGCAGCGTGAACGCTCCGATTCCCGTATAGCATCGAGAAACCATAACTCTGGAAACGCCGTCAAAGACCGAGACGCGCAGGCGGCGTCTTTTTATCAATTTCCCTTTTTTCTTTAAACACGAAGCCTGCTGCTGTCCTCCATTTCCTTTTTCTCCTGCTCCTAAACGCTGACCTTAAAAGGAGCAGGAAAAGGGGAAATAAGAGTGGCGGCAAGGAAGCAAGTAAAAGAAAGTGAAATATACCCCCGCGGTGCCTTAAAAGCCCCAGGGCGGCTTTCGCACCCACGTCACTTTACATAAATACTCGTCCCCCCTTTCCCCCAAATGCGATACAACGGCGACGTCAGTAGGAGACTTTTGCGCAGCAAAAACTCGAGCCTCGGAGTCAAAAGAAGCGCCTTGGCGTGCCAAGGAAGAAACCAAGGAAGAAAAAAGAAGTCACAAAAGAAAGTCGGAGCTGCGGCCCGAGCGCGGTTTCCTGCGGCTAACGCCCGAGGCTCAAGAGAAGCGAAACTCGTCCTAGTAATCGCATCGCAACGGAAGAGCTCCAAGAGGTGAGGAGATCCACGCAGGAGCTCTCTCTCTCCCCGCAAAAAGTGCGGCAGCATCCAAGGAGTCGCTATCTGCGCGCCAGGGACGCGATATGCGAGCCATACGTCTCCAGCACTTTTCATTCGCGCCACTGCCGGAGCCACACAGCTCCCTCCGTCATGCATTGCGGTCGAAGCGAGGACACTATATTTGTGCCCGGCCCAAAAGAGAAAAGACGGAACAGACCGACGGTTGAAGGTTCGAATAGAAAGCTCCTTTTAGAAGCGATTAGAGATAAAGGTAATATATTGACGGCGAGCGGCCGGGTGGCGGGGGGCGACGCTGGGATCCGTCTTTCTCTGCTCCCGTGTGCGTTTGTTTGTACACCAGGTCTGGTCTGTCGCGCGCCCGGCAGCAGGGACACACGGAATGGCTTTCCTTTGTGCGTGGCGGTGAGCGTGTGTGTGCGCGCTCACGAGTGCGTCTGGCGTTGGCTAGTTCCCTGCGTGCTTTCCCTCTCACTCTCTCTCGCTTCCCCTCTCCGCATCTACCTTCTTCCTTATACTATGTTGCGCTATTCTGAGTCGTGATGATTCCGGTAGTGGTCTCCAAGGAGGCGAGGCCCTGAGCAGCAGAGCCCTCCCGCGCATAAAGGGAAAGCCGCCTGATTTACGAATGTCACCCATTTCGGGGGACAGAAACCAGAGATGCGAGTATTTATCGCCGCGGTGGTTCCGTGCGTTGTGTCACTGCGCGCCTTTCGGTGCGTGTTCGCGCACAATGGTCTCCCACGGGGCAAGGCTTCCTAATTCGCGCCTGCTGCCTCCCTGAGAACGCAGGAGAGGCGTTTTGCGTGCAAGTAAAAAAAAAAAAAAAAAATAGGTCGAACTGTGGGAGTTTTTGTGGAGTGCAGCGAAAAAGCCCGGGCCGCGAGCTCTCTCTGCAATATGCGACTCGACCTCGCCGTCTGATCTGGCCGTTTTCCGACTATTTGGCTTATAATACTGGATGTGAGCAAGAAAAGCACCAGTAACCGAACATTCTGGCGAAATATTTGGTTTTGGTCTATTTTAACTTTGTTTACCAAATGACGAACAAAAAAACCCCCACTGCCGAGACAAATCTCCAGTACTGATCAATGCTTGAGGATACGTGGACTAAGCACATAGAAACGCATCGCCTTAATTATTCTGCTCCCAGCTGATTCTTAGTGATAAAACTCCAAAGAAAACAAAAAAGCTCCCCTAGCTCCTGCCCTCCTCTCGCTGAACTTTGTCCTCTGACTAGTGCTTAACCTTTCCCTCCCCAATTCTTGAGAGAGCCTTAATAATCATTACTCATCCATACCACAAGAGAAGCGCAACACCAGGACGACGGACAAAAGGGGAGAGAACGCACACCACAACACAGCCTCTGGTGTTGCGCTGCTCGTATGGTATGGATCAGTACCGACTTGTCCAAATTTCTACCCTGGTGCATCATTACTCCTCCCGGCTCTCGCAAGAAGACCGACACATTGTTTTTGGATTATCAAAAAAAAAAATAAAATAAAATAAATAATAGGCAATAAATTAAATATTTATCCGGAGCCATGTTCCTCTCATAAAAAAATGGTTCACCTCCTTTGCCTGCAGTGTCTCAGCATTTGCAGAGAAAGCGCTTACTACAGCCCACCGCGACGAGGCCACGCGGGATATATCCCTCAAGCCCCAACGCACGAGGGAGGCAGAGAAACGATTGGTGCGCATGTAATGTCCACCTCACGGAGTCTGTCGTCGCATCCAGTCTGCAGAGTCACTCTCGCGTACACAAGAAAGTCGTCGTTCGCCGAGGATCCACCGAAAGCCCTAGCTGCGCTGTAAGCCCGAACTCGTCCTGCACCCGACGAGTCGGGAGCATTACTCAATATCCCGCTGGTCCACCTCAAATAACAGGAAATCCAAGCTAAGCGGCAACACAAAAGATTGTCGAGGAAAAAAATAAATGGCTGTCTTCCAAGAGCGGCAGCTTGCGAGCCGATGTTTCGGTAAACGCGCTGGTCCAATGTATCCCCTAGCAGAGCAAGGTGGAGAGGCAAGGACGACAAGGCAGAAAGCTTAGGCCTATCCTCGTAATAGAAAAGATGGCGAAGAGAGAGAGAGAGGAAGAGACCAATCATAAAACAGCTGGCATTAAGAAACCATTGTAGACTCGAGCCGGAGGTAAGAATTCCTTTACAGCTCCCCACGCGAAGAGGTGGAAGCCAGTAAAAACCAAAGCGAGGCCCTCTCCCCTTGTCTCTGTGTATACGGCTGAGCGCGCTGTTAAGCAAGAGGCGATTGAAGCCTCAGGACGAAAGCATCGCGTGTGTTCGCTGGCGGAGGTGGTTCGGTCGCGCCGTTTCCTTCCCAGACAGCGAACGACACAACACCAACTTCTGAAGGTGTACGATGCGGGCTCTCGGGCTCACTCGCAAACAATGGGCAAATCGAAAATGGGCGCTTTAACACCGCCCCGTTCCTCCTGGCCCGGGTCTACAATCTTTCGATGAGATCGTAAAAAGCGCCGCTGTAACAAAGGAACCAGCGCGCGGGCAAGAGTCCGTCGGAATGGCCAATAAAAAGGCACCGAGGAAAAGGTGCACGCGAGCGAGGGGGGAACGGAGTATACGTGGTGTGTACTGCCACGAAGTCCCGTCGGAGCAGCCTCTGGGGCCGATGTTTGATTTATCCATGGCTAATACTCGGCCCCGCAGCGTACAGCGGAGCGCTGAAGGGCCCAGATGGCCGGACCGGCCGTCGCTTCCTTTGCAACCCGAGACTATATAACCCGAAAGACGCGCGCTACTTGCGCAGGCTCGGCTCGACGAAGATACCGGCCGCCGGCTATTACGGGGGTTCTTTACCCAGTTGCTACACACGCCGATCAGATACCCGCGATTGTGTTTTTTCGCTCGTTTTCTGCCCCGCCGGGGTGGTGCAGTGGTAAGACGCCCGACTACTGTGCCGAAGGTCCCGGGTTCGAACCTGACCACGGCGGCTGCGTTTCGATGGAGGCAAAACGAAGTGGCGTCCGTGTGCTGTGCGATGTCAGCGCACGTTAAAGATCCCCAGGTGGTCGAAATTACCCCGTAGCCCTCCACTACGGCTCCCCTTTCTCTCTTTCTACTTTCACTCCCACCTTCATCCCTTCCCTTACGGCGCGGTTCAGGTGTCCACTTTTCCCTTCCTATGAACCAACCAACCAACCATCGCTCGTTTTGTCTACTGAAAGCATCTGAAAAAGGAAGCTGTGGATGAATGAGGATGACAATGTAGAATTTCCCAATGAAGGGATATGAAGGGAATGCAAGGAATAGTTAAACCGACGCTTGAAGCGAAGAAAAGTAGGCTTCACTGCCAAGCAAGAGCGCAACTTCAGGCTCCTCCTCTGAACTCTCAGCTTCCGCGGACGCACAACGGCGCTCCCTGGAGCGCGGGGCCACGCTTTGCTATCTTCCCTGTAAGTATGACTCATACTGTACACCCACTCATTTCGGACATCGCAACCCCTGAGTATACAAGTAGACAGGTTTCCGTCTAGTAAACTGGTACAGAAGAAATGGAATATGTATGCTCTCCACAGGGGCTTCATCTACAGAGGCTGCAACAGCATGTAAATTGACATCCACAGTGCGCACACTTTGGTCCCCGTCATTGTTCTAATTAGACTATCCTTCGAGGAGGACGGCGTAGAGCATGACACACGTGGCCGCTTGCTATAGGCAATACGCTTTTGCTGGAATATTATCACCTATAATGCGCAAACCGATTCAGCTGACCAGGACCTCTTCCGCGGCAAAAATGGCCTTCCCAAGCGCTCACGAAACTGATATTACTTGAGTATATTAGTGGGGAGAGAATAGAAATAAAATTCAAATTGAAATAAATAGTTGTGTTGACGCACGCAAAGAAAAAAAAAACAACAAAAAAAAAAACAATGAAGCGCGCAACGCCTATGGAAAAGAATGAATATGAACAGAGCGATTCACACCTGCTCAGTTTTAGCCTGGATCCTACGTATCATATATCACAGTGTTCACTTTGAAATCTTTCGCAAGCTGTACCGGCTGCCCTTGCATTTTTTTTTTTTTTTTTTGATGATTATCCATGGGCTTCGCTTTACGAACACCGATAGGTGGAGAAGGATCCAGAAATCGAGCGAAAGATAAAAAGAGAAAGAAAAGGAAAACAGATAAACACTCAGCCTCCATTAGAATCGTCCTCCCCGCTGGCGGAGCCATAAACCGCGACCAAAGAACATAGGCGCCGGCAAATAGATCGTCGAGTCCAACAGCTCGGCAGAACGAGCTCGCTGAGTTCCTCGTAAAATCGGCAGCGCAAGCACCCCCGCCGGCTCTGTCGTCTCGACGCCAAAGCGCACTCACACGGCACGTAGGCAACAAATAAACGCGATGGCAGTTATACCCGCCTACGGAAAAAAATAAAGAAACAAAAGCCTAGCAGGAAAGACGAGTGAAAACACAGCGACAGAAGCAATGACCGTCGGCGCCAAAGAAGCAGTGTTTCGACGGCGATATGGCGCAGGAGCCGCTGCACGCAGTAGCACCTGGACCGGCTCTGCCACGACAGATACGGCACCGTAAAGCTCCAAGCCGTAAAGACCAAGAGAGTGGCGTGTGCGTTATATACGGGATACGCGCCAACGCTGCCACAGAATCAGCTGGTCAATCGATGCACGAAATACGTATTGCTGAAACACGTACTCTTAACTCTGGAATCAGCAAAAAAAAAAAAAAAAAAAAAAAAAAAAAAAAAAGCTTTTGGTACAGCGTTTCAGTAAGTCGTATGCATCAAAATTTGTAGAGGGGGCTGATGATTCGACCGTCCGCACACGATGGCAACGTCAAGAATTGTGCACTTAGCATGCCTCGTAACATTCAGCCGCTCAAGTACGAGACTTTTGATCGAAATAAATTGTCAAAAAGCTTCCTGGACAGCAAACACGCATAATATAATACGAGACATTTGATAGCATCAAATAAAAAAGAGGAAAACGCTTTCTCTAATGAAATATATTTTGAGTATACGTGAGGGTAATTATCGAGTCTCGCCTTCCAGCCCCATTTAGAGCACACCCAGCAACGGCTATGCAACACGTTTCGTGAGTGGAGATTTTTGTTTTTGTTTTTGAGCGTGAATCGATACTGTTTAGGCTGAGTGATGACGTGAGTGGCTGATGAATCTATGTTTCCGGCTAGATTATAAGAAAATAAGACTTGCCGTCCATACATGCGGAATAAATGAAGAAGAAATGAAGATATTTGCATAGATAACAGGGCGTAACTTTTTTTTTTTTCGATGATATTGAGGAGGGTTATATAGTATGTTGGAAAGTAATGCGTTTTTTTTTTGTTTGTTTGTTTTTTTTTTTCAGTCAAAGCGAACGAAGTAGGGGACGATGAAAAGGGAGCAGCCATTCCGTATTGCTGAAAGTAATTGAACAAATGTCGATTTTCGCCGCATGACCTTCATAGAGAGACATCGTAATGATGTCAGTTCACTCAATTTAACAAGGCTAGCCTGTTCTTCGCAGCCAACTGGAATTTATTCGCGCATTTCTCACCAAACTCGCTCGTACTCCAAAGTGAACAAGTGCTGCCAGACGGAAAGCCATGGGCAACAGTAGCTGCCTTCGCAGTAGCATGAATGGAAATCGACCATTATTCAGAGCTTGTTTCTAAACGTCCTTGCATGCTTTTAGCGCCGCGCGCGCACCACAACTGGCGCGCCACGTCTGATGCATCCACAAAGAAGAAAGCAGGAATTCGGAGTGGTGCACTCAAAGAGCACTCTGGTACAAACAAAGCGTGCAGCTGAAAACGATGCCAAGCAAACGGAAGGGAAAAACACGAAACTTCTCCAGCATTTAGGTTTCGTATTCAAGGCTTACTGCCGCTGCTCAGTCGCAAGATAAAGGAATGACAAGAACACGCAGAAAAGTTCTGCCAGTCATTATGGAATACTGGCCCCAGGTAGCATTTCATCTTTTCCTTGTTGTTGCCGACGTTGGCTACTTGTTGACAGAGAAAAGTAGAAAAAAAAAAAACTGACATACTAGATAGAAAACAAAGAACGCTGATCACGTAACAGCACGAGCACGGCACATGGTGCTCAATAAAACACATTAGTCTCAACAGAAATTGAAGATCAACGGCCACTGTAGTGCAAAGGAGCACAATCAAAAAAAAAAAAAAAAGACACGTTCCCCTCCATTCTCTCTGACTGCTCTTCTGCAGGCACGCAGACGCACGCACTCAAAATGAAAAAAAAAAAAAAAAAAGAGAAGAAGAAGAAGAAAAATTGAAAGAGAGAGAAAGAAACAAGAGAAACCTTTGACGTCGGCCACAGTGCGACGCCGGGATCTCGGCGTGTTCGGCCATCCTTCGTTATTCTATACCTCCTCACGCAAATACCAGCGGCTTCATCAGTAAACAAATATTCTCAAACTAATTCCTGTTGCCCGCTGGAGCCCCTCCCTTTCAAAACGTGTGTCAGTCGTGGTCGTGAGACAACGACAACAGCGCCCGCGTCAAAGACAGGATCAAAACGCCGGTGATTGGCAAAGGCCGCGTTTCCAATTAAACGAACCGGCTAGCCGCGCTGTCGCCATTACGCACGTTCGGTCTTGACGTCCGTCAGAGGGCGGCGCGGCGCCGTGTATCTGATTTCCGAGCTTTCGGGGCGTGAACGTGGTGCGCACAGAAGCACCGTGGACACGGCCCAAGAGGAAAACAGCGTCAATCAAGCAAGGGATAGCAGCCTCTGTGGGAGCCCGCGCGGCCGTAAATAAAATTCGCCGTTCAAACTGACACCCGATTTAAGCGAGTCCGCCAGCGGATGGAAGAACAGGAAAACAAGGCTTGGAAGAGGCAGTGCCGCTCCTCGCGGACTTTACCTTTGTTTCGTTGTTTTATTTTAACAGAGGAGTCATTAAATTCATGCTGGAAGATCTATTTGATCTATCTCCTTTGCTTAAGGGGCTAAGAAGCGTCGTGTATCAAATATGTCAACGGTATTCTCTATAATGCCGTAGCACACACGGCAAAAGTTGAACGAAAGCCAGTATAGCTGTTGTCGTAAATATGACCTTCTTTTGGAGCTAGAAAACGTTGTTTTTCATATGGACTGATGCTGCTTGTTTTTCGATCTGAAATGTTTTCTTTAGAGTCCGGTTTTTTCAAATTCTGTGTTGCTATATGTTTTTTTCTTGCGTGTGCTATATACCTCTTGCGCTGTTTTCGTGTTTAGAAAAAGTTTTATTACGCATTAGACATTCATATTAGACATTCACATGAGCGGCGATAAATGACCAAAACAGAATATGTACATTGGAAGAAAAAGTACCCCAAGGAACATTTGAGGATAACTGCGTATAGGCGGGCAGTACCGAACTCCCAAAACAGGGAACACATATATCAGGGACAGGAAAGAAATATTACTACAGATGGTTATTTAGGAGACCAAGAGTGCGTAGATGTAAAGAAACGGATTTTTTTCCCCCACACGAAGACACAGCGCCTGTCGAATTTTGATGTCTGCCTTGTTTCTTTCATCGAAACTTCAGTTAATGTTTGAACTTGAAGTCAGAGACAGCAATGAACGCTGAGAAGAAAAGACCGGACAATTAACTACACTTGCGTTAGTTATGGTATTATAATAAAGGAATAAAGCAATGGAAAGACAAGTTAAAGGTCGTTTACGAGAAGCGATGCGTTATTGCATCTCAAATGATCGTAACGTGGCAGCGCCAGAGCTTGCGTAACAAACACCCGGGTTTATCGAAACTGTTATACGTCCCATGTAAAGCGGTGGAATTGAAAAGTAGCAACTAAGCGAGCGCTAAAGTGCATGTCGTGAGGGGTGACTGTACTCGAACGAGGGTCGAAAATAAGATCCGCAGACGGGAGCCATTAACGCTTTTGCAGTGTGCTCTTAATGGCGCAGCTTACGTTTCACCAAAATTTTACTCGTACTGAGGCGCTCATATTCCTTTCCGCTTATTGCAGCGCAATAGATACACACCGCTTCAAATGAGAGACTACTTCTGTAAAACAGCAGCGGACATTCCACACTACAGAACTTTTCTGCGCGTCAAATTAACCACATAGTGTAAAAAGGTGTTTTTTTTTTTTTTCTTTCTTTCTTTAAAGCAGCCCATCCGCAAATCGCTACCCAACGCCCACAGATGGCGGTGAGTGTCGAAGGAAATTATCGTCGCACGAAGAGAGCCAGTCGCCGGAGAATAGAGAAAAACAAAAATAAAAGAAACAAAGTCTAGGGAAGACACCACACGAAAACAAACGAAATTAAGAAAAAAAAACAAAAAACAATGAAAAGCGAAAAACGATCGCAAGCAGTACGGAGAAGGCAACGAGAGAGAAAAAATGGTCCCGGAGAGAACGGGGCGTGGCGGCATCTCGCGGCCGCTTGACGAACCAGACCGACAACTCCACGGAGCACGGGTGCAAAATTGACTCCGTTTCGTTTCGGGCAGCCCGTAGGTTTTCTTTTTTCTCTCTCTCTCTCTCTCTCTCTCTCTCTCTCTCTCTCTCTCTCTCTCTCTCTCAAAGGGATCTTTCTCGTCTCATTTGGCTATTTTGTCTTTAGTTCGTCGCCTTCTTTTTATTCAGATTTCGTTGTCGTCACGTTGACATGCGTCCGCGAAGCAAGCGGTTGACTCCCCTGCGCCGACTTCTTTTGGTGGCGGCGGCGCCATGAGCAAGAAGACACTGGCGGTGGTCTCGCTCGCTGAACAGCGGTTTCAGAGCTGTCTTTCTCGGAAAGAAGGGCGGTGGGAAGGACGCCGGGCTGCACGGTCGAAATGCACCCGCAAGAACAAGAAGGCTGTGAGCACGGCTGGAGCTCTCGCGAAACATAGAGAGATGACACGCTTCTAAATTGGGATTTCTGATGCCCTGACGGGCTGGCCACCGCATAAAGTGAAGTGCGTTGGCGAGGCTCGCTTCCACCTGTCTCGTCTTCCTCCGCTTTTGTTTTGTTTTTAACTTTTACTCCATTTAACACGTACCGATGTTTCCCGGAGGCAGAAAAGAGACCGGGCTTTTCTCATTACGCGTTCTGCAAGCATCAGATGTCGGCGGCCGTCACGCTCATCGCGGGACTTGTGTTTTGTTTTTCTTTTGCGGCGAGCGGAGGCACAAGAGGAGACACTGCGCAGAGCCGGCCACGCCTGGAAGCGACGTGGGTGCGGTCGGGACATCAATCGCCACCAGCGAGTCTAATTTGCCGGCCGCAAAGGAAACCGGCGCTACCACACGAGTACGGACGGCGTTGACTGCTGGGCTTAAAGAAACCTGACGTCTTCTCGCGACGGCAGCTTGATCTGCACATGGCTCACGCCTAACTCATATCACGTCTTAGGTCTCGTCGAGATGGGACGGGTCCTGGAAGCGAGTCTTATTCTGCCTATATTGCCTGCTCACCGCAACACCCCCCCCCCCCCCCACACACACACACACACAGGCACACTCGTATACCTCCTTTCTTCGCTGTTTTACGCGTTATGTAATGCTTCGTGAACGACTCGCGAAGCTCGCTAAAAACATATATGGCTGCGTAACTACTGCCGGCAGTGACGTGCCGACGACCGATTCATGCCTCTCTGTTTTGTATTGGATGCCCGATTGTTCTGTTCTAGTGTTAATGATGCTTCAGTAGTGCTCTGCATGCTCCATCTGGCAGATGCCGCGTTGAAGACGCGTCGAAGAATAACGGGCATATCCCTCTAGGTCTCTTTGATGCTGCAGAGGAACGAATCCGAGTGTTAAAGGAAACAGTCGAAAGCCAAATCATTTGTAGCAATATAAAATGTCGCAAGAATAATGCATTTAAGGGTCTGTTTGAAAACTGACCATACTAAAGCAGTCAACGCTGCCGAAGGTACAGAAGTAGTCTGCCGTACAAATAAGAAAAAAAGAAAGAAAGCGTCACGTTGCCTCGCGTCATGGCTCAGTGCACGGACGCGACCAAATTTTGGTAAGGAGCGCGAGCCTCTTTTTCCTTTTATGAGGGGCCAAGGTTCGACTCTGTTTTTCTTAAAAGTTTTCATCCTTTTTTCAGAGAATCACTAAGAAAGTCGAAATACGAGCAATATGTAACTGCCCGTTTTCAATCAGACTGCTTTGAGAAACACAGCGTTGTTTATTGTCCAAAGTAGCGATTCGGCTTTCGGCATACATACCAAGCAGCTTCAGTCGAATGACGTTGGGTGTAAAGCCGTCATATTCCACTCTGCGAGGACTGTTTGCTCTCACCTTGCTAGTTCTTTTTTGCGGTGATTTTACTCCGCCAGAGAGAGCTTTCTTGAACCTCGCAACTGTCCGAGTGCTCACCCCGGTCATCTCAGTTTTAAAAACTGTCGTCTAATGGAAGTGTTCCCTTATGCTAGCATATAGAGGTGGACAATCATCAGCTTGCACTCTTTAGACTTCTTGGAAAGAGGAGAGCAGGATACGTTTTTGAAGTCAGTGGGCGAGGCAAACAAGCGAATAGGTGATAGCGACTTCATTTCCATAGACTCAAACACCAAAGCAAAAGCTGCGCAAACCAGATTCAGAGAAGCCGGAGAAAAGTAGAAAGATTAAACCTGTTTTAGATAACATTAAGGAAAAAGCTATCTTTTTGAAATGTAAGAACCTCGCAGTATTTTATTAAAGTATGAACGAAGATTTAATTTTCATTTCATTTCATTTTTGTTTTCAATTTTCGACGTACTGCATTACTATGCGGACGGAGCACTGCAGTCTTGGCTGCGTTGACTGCTTTTTATGAAACGGAGTATATATAGCATCTGACTCTCCTAATCTTACTCAAATATTGCTAGTGTCCTGAACCGGCAACATTTTTTTGCAAATAACATCGCGCTATTTTATTGTTTAAGCAAACACTGTTTTTCCGGTTGAGAAAATCAGAGCTGTGCGCGCACCTGTGATGAGACGCATGACTTTTTTTTTTTTTTTTAGTCCATAACCACACTCTATATGCGAACATAACGTCTACACAGGTCCAACTTCCGTTTATTTTCCTAACCATCTTTAACGATGCTCTCTCTTTCACAGGGTTTCTCTACTTGATGGTTATTCTCTTTGTCGCTACTCAGTTAACATAACAGATAAGGGACCGACTGCATGAAACATACATTTTCAGTACACATCGCAGCCGTATCTCATGCACACCTATTGGCATTCTCCGGATAAATATAGCTTTTAGATTAGGAATATTTACACGAACTTCCGGATTAAACTTTTCTTTTTTGGAAAAAGTGTATTAATCAGCCAGTGTAGTAAAATGAAATATCTCGATTAATCGTTCGGCTCATCATTGTAAGCACGGCGCATAAGATGAAATACAAGGCACTAGCGGGCACATGCACCGGGACAGTAACAAGACATACCGTTTACTTCGAACCTGGTTTTATACGCGCTGGTCTCATGCGTGTCTCACTACACTTTATATCGAGTTGCTAAATCCATAATTTTCTTCCATTCGTCCTTGTATTTTTTTTTTTAAATACCCTGGTAGTATTCTCTCTTGGAAATCCAGATTCAGTCTACCCGTTTAAACGTGCGACGCACCTCAATAGACTTGGAATGACTATTAATACGAAAGCCTTTATTGCCTCATCGTCGACAGCAAGAGTGTCACGTTTTTGCGGCGGCTCTGATTGGTCGAGACGGGATGACGTCATAGAGGTCTCGACTATGCAGTCACAGAGCACCCCCACAGTATGCGCGAATGCGTGCCTTATATGGTCATATGTCAATCAACGGTCAATTACTAATTAATTACTAATTAATTTTTGCACCCAGAAAGCTAAGCCGAATGTATTACTTATAAATGATGCGAGATTGCATTCATTTATTCTTGGAGAGAGTTGCACTCATTTATTTTTAATAAATCGTTTTTTTTTTTTAACTTTCAGGAGTTCAGTAATGACTGAAGATTTTGCTTTTGTTTTTACACGAAATGTTCCCACCGTGGCTGTTTGTTTAGCTGGAATTGTTTTCTCATCCAATCTTTCCCTTCCAACGCGATGGTTTGTTTAGATGAAGTTTCTCAGCATGCGCTCAGGAATAGAGAACCAGACCATCTGGCACATCACGGAGACCGCAATGCGCTCGAAGAGCGGGTATTTACGACTACCAGAACGAAGTGGTGTGTTGTTACCCCAGTAGAAACCGCCCTCGCCCCAGCAGCTGGCATGCCACGCGGAGATAAAATGGGACATTAAGTTTCCCCTACTGCAGGCACTACAGGCGGCCATTAATTCGCACCATGCCATCAACCCTTCGCGGGAAAGAACTCATACCAGTCGTTGGATCTCCTACATTTGTAACCCCTCCGGGTCTTTCCGATTACCCGCGTGCCTCTCGAAAGCATTCGCCGACCCGCCCCGCATTCTGGCTAATTTTCATTGGGTAGCAAATTAAAAGCGATGCGTTAACTTCTAAATATCGACTAAATGAGCGCTATATCTGCAGAGAAACATGTATATATTGTACATGGACTTTATACGAAAATAGTGCCGATAAAGGTGTCCTTCCCTTTGATACCATCGAGATTCTGCGCATTTAAAATACCGTGGAAATAATTAATTTAACGCTTCATGGAATTGGTATGGGTTTTTACAAACAGTGCTTGTTCCAGAAGCTGTTTCAAAAGCAGTTTTACGTACGTATGCCGATTTCTATGCCTAAATGCATATACATAATGAGGCCTCTAAACCGCAGACCTTACTGAAGTATAGCCTGTAGCAGTGCTATAAAAATATGTGCAAGTTGTTTTCTGTTTTTCATATACACTGCATATCGAAAAAGAGAAAAATAAAAAAAACGCGATGAGCGCTCTTATGAAGAAACTCCTTTCTTCAATGACCTTTCCATTATAATTTAGAAGGCAGGATATAGCTCTGTATGCGGCATATAAATTATAATAACTGAACCCTTCATTTTCCATATTCGGGGAAATGTTAAGATCTTTGCACAAATATTGAGCTGAGTTCTCAGAACAAGTTATTTGAGCAATAAATATATCCTCTCCGACGTGGCAACGTAAGTGACAATAAAACTATTGGGGAAAGCATGAGTTATCTATGACAGTTGCGCTAGCATCTCCAGCGCTGTATAATACGTATGGGCCAGTTGGTTACTAAGTTTATTGCTAACAGTGCAAGGATAAGATTGTTGTTAAATGTTTCTGTATTTCTCGTCTCTTTGTAGAACAAGTTTACAACACACATCCAGCGGACACAGTCTCCTTATATTCGCATCTTTGACGAAGCAAATCTTCACTTGTCCATACTGGACCGCCTTACAGCACCAAGGACACGAACTCTAGTAACGAATCCAAAACCCCTTTCCAACCAACACCAAAAGGTCTGGCAGAGATCACCGTCAACGCCAGATACTTGATATAATAGACCAGCACACCGGTCGCCGCATTTATACCGACGCCGCCTTATACCACGACGATGACACTTGCATCACATTTGCAGTTACCGCCCGTTACCAGGAGGGTTTGCAACTGCACGTCACTAGTCAAATATGCCGATTGATTCAGTCATGTAAGAAGGAAATAACTTAGGAGAGGCCCTGACGTCATCTTTTTGAAGCCGGCGCGGCCGCGCCGCGACGGACGCTGCAACGCCTCTCCTCCTCCTTTACCCTCCGCATTTTCTTTCTCCACGATGCTCACGTACCTAGGGCCCTTAGCAAGGCTTTTGCTAGTGGCCTGAGTTTTCATAGCAACAGCGTCGCCGTTGCTAATGGCCCGACTTGGCTAACCCTAAATTTTGACGTCACTTCCGCCACACTTTCTCCAATGCATTGGGAATGAAAAGGGCCTCTCCTAAGTTGTTTCCTTCCTCCATGGATTCAGTGGTCCGACATTGAAGTTGAGTTCACTGCCATCGACGAGGCCCTTCAACTTATGCATCAAAGAAACGGATGGTACCATCCATCCAACACCTACATGCACCGTCAAGATACTATAAAAACTCTGAGCACCTGTTCTTACAGAGCTCAGTGCAACACCGCATCAAAGAGCACTGCCGCTACCTTCAAGAAACCTCACAAGTCTTCATACGCATTCACTGGACAACTGGACATCACCCACAAGGGACCGGGAACAGGACTGCCCACAAGGCCGCTGGCGCGACACAAGAGGAAGACCACCGGCATATCCTTGACGTGAGCTTATCCAACTCGGACCACATTTACTGTTCTATGCCCCTCATAATACTCGACTTTATCATCACATGCCTTAAACGTGAGGAGAGGGGCTTGTTGCAGGACCTTGTCACCGACATTACTCCTCCGATTCCTTCTGGTCTTTTTCGCCCTGCCCAAGTTTTCTCTCACAAAACCGGACATCCTGAGTCGATGGCGCCGAACCAGGATAGGCTGTCTCAACTGCCCTGCTGACACCGTTGACCTGCAGCACTTGATCTGCCCCTGTCCTGGCACGGCGAACCTCCGTGCCCGCTACACAGCTGCTCACCAATCCAGACGTACGAGGGCTGGAAGTCTCCAGTATACCAACGCCGAGCGAATGCTTAGTGCCCTGCTAGGCTTCATTTCGAATTCCCCTTTTGGCCTCAGGTCACCCTTATAATTAAATATTTATGAATGAATGAATGAATGAATGAATGAATGAATGAATGAATGAATGAATGAATGAATGAATGAATGAATGAATGAATGAATGAATGAATGAATGAATGAAGCTGGCGCTTCAAGTGGAATTATAGTCAGCCCCACATAATATCGGTCGATGATTAATTCGGCATGTAGGTATAGGCCAGCTTGGCGGCATATCTCACCGCCATTTTATTTTTAAGGTGGAAGTCTTTCTTGGCTCTGGGGCTATAAAAATGTTAGTACGAAGTGTTCGCACGAACCGATACTATAGAAAACAAAAATCTCTATCCGTCGGGAAACAAAACCATCCCTCCAATCCCCAATCTAGCCTGCTAACACTGCGCCACGCCGGGCTTTCTTTCTTTTTTTTTTTTTTTCGCTTTATTGCATGGGAAAACTTCCGAGGAACAGAAACTAAAACAGCTCATGCCTCAAATCACCTGGCTGCATAATGAAAGGTCGCTAAAACCCAGTAATTCACTGCCATAACAAATGTCAAATTTCAGGGAGGCACACACACAAGCATCTAGATGCGGTAGCCAACTGCTAAATGCACATGCGCTTAACACGCTTTAAAACGCTAGTGTCAAGAAACTCCTGAGAAGGTTGCCGATACAAAGGTATGGGGAACAAAGACTCAGTAAGAAACTCGTTCATCTGCCTTCATGATATAGGATATACAGGTAACTTAAAGAAAAGCGCGCAGTGAGGAAATTGAAGGTGTCCGCATCCTTAAGGAGTCCGCATAGAGTCCCTTCATGCGCCTGTCTAGTAGGTGCGAATAGATAAGGCAAGTGAGAACTAAGACGCCTAATAAGCACACATACTAAAAAGGGATGGTTTGCCAATTTGAAAAAGAAAACAACTAGAAACTAGCTGGTGCACAAACAAGTGAACAAGACCTAATCCGCCAAACTATACTAGAAGAATCAGGTCATCATGACGCATGCATGGTTCCCACTGAGAGCACCATACGAAAGTTGCAAATATCCAGTGCCTGCATCTTTTTTCTCGCACAATGTAGAACTTGCAGGACGTAGGCAAGCTTTGCAAACAAGAATGTTTTGCACATTTGCGTGCGATCAAACGCAGAAAATTGCCGACCCATCTAAGTCTGAGTTTGTAGCCTTACAGCTACGATTTCTGAATCCCAATATCCCCCACTATTGCGAAACTGATGCAGAGGAACCGCTAGGTAGTCTAGGGGGCCACAATCCCAACTTATGACCAAAAAAGGCTCGGCCTCGTGCCCAACTGACCCAACCAGAATCCTTTGGATCTGTATAAATCCAAGAGCCGCACAATACCGCGCAAAACTGTTCAGTTAAATTCAAAACCTCGAGTAGACCCTTTTTGTCAGAATAAAAGTAGGCGACATCATTAGCATAGGCCAAAATCTTATTTTCACACTGAGCCAGAGACAAACCTCGAATAGTAGCACTGTAATATTGCTGAGACCGTGGGGTTCAAGATATAGGGCGCGCAGCAAAGTCGACAATGGACACCTTTGGGTGAACAGATGATTTCAGTGAAATCGGTTTGGTCAGCTCCTGGTTAACAATTAGCCTTGTATATGGCTCCTTACAGCACAGCATTATGCCTTTGAGTAAAATACTAACATTTTCACGCTGCAAGATCGCGAACAAGAAATCGTAACTGACTTTATCAAACGCTTTAGCGAGGTCAATATGAATTCGAGCTACCTGGTCAGTTTCCTTTGATGCTGTCTCTAATACCGAACCTGCATTATGGATATGAGTTTGTATACTGCGGCGCCTCTAATGGCACAGATCCGGCGCATTCCTATTACATTTGTGACTGCCAGCTTCATACGGCCACAAAGGACGTTAGCGAAGATTTTGTAATCTGCATTGCAGAGGGAAATTGGACGATATCCTTCAACAGTCTTCAAGCTATCACTGTCTTTGCTTTTTGGTATGAATGCAGTATGCCCAAAGTAGAAAGTAGGAGGCAGAAAACCAGCATCATAAGAAGCTTGGAAAACGTGCAGCAAAACAGGTGCAAGGCAAGACGAAAATGTTTTGTAAAACTCGCTTGCAATACGATCCAGCCGTGGGAATTTCTGACCTTGCATCAGAAAAAGCAAATTTTACCTCGTCCAAAGTGAGATGTCCCTCTACACTACAGCCAGCTCCTCATCGTCAAGTTTGGGAAAAGCTTCGAGCAAACGACTGAAATCTGATCTTTCATGCTGGCCCCATAACTCCTAAAGACCTTCCGATAATATAGTCAAAGAAAGAAACAATAATTCCAGGTGCGTCACTGTAGGTGAAATCACTATACTGATTTTCCAATATTTCCTTGGCAAGAGCAGTCTACCTTTCATAACTCAAGGACCGTCGAGATGGCTGTTCCTCTAGGAACCTATTGGATCTAGACCTTATTAAGGCCCCATTATATCTTTCAGTTGCAAAATGTTGAAGGCCTACTTCAAGATTATTGATTTCTTCTGCATAGGCACGAGGTCGAATTCTATCAAGTTCATGTAACTCAATTAACGTACGCCCTATAGCTCATGAAGACGATGCCTCTTCAGAAATACGATCTTTGCTGAAGCTTCAATGGCCAAATTGTTTGTCTCTTGCTTAAATAACGCCCACTTTTGAAAGACGGACAGATCAATGCGGGACCATGTGTCTTTCAGGCAAGCAGATCCAGCACGCTGAAAGATTCCATCTGACAGGAGACATAAGGTAAGATGGAGTCCAAAGTCAGGCTCCGCCCGCACCACTAATGTATCGCGGGGAGAGAAAGTTCCGCAATTCGAAAAATAAATGAATAGGTCAGACAGGAGACAGCTGTTCCATTGTCCACACCTCCAAACGAGGGTGCATTACGTACTGACAGTACTTTCCTACCTGGAAAGACACCATGCAGCGATCGCTGAAAAATATTGGCCGCGCCCAGTAACCAAAAACAGTGTCTAACACGTCTAGTTAAACGTAAATTCTGTCAAGTCGAAAGCTGAAGGAACAAGGAAAATGAGTAAAATGAATATTGTCACCCATATCTCGTCCAACATCGATAAGGCTGTATTTATATGCTAAATCAATAAGTAAAGCAGCACTAGGGTCCTAACGCCTACTTAATACTGCTCCAACTTTTACCCTGTAAGTACAATTGAAATCTCCCAAGAGTATAGTTTTACGATCTGTGCGCAAATGGTAAACCAATGACAGAAAAATATCCTCCTGTCCTGCTACTTCACAGGGGGATAAACGAAAATAATTCTATATTGAACACTCGAAATTGCGAGGTCACAGCATATTAGTCGCCCTTCATCGTCTAGGCAATATGATATTTATGCAGTATGCAGTATGTCTGTGCAGTATGCGCCGCGCCAGGCTCGTGCGAAAACGATAGTGATTGTCCTTGTCCAGTGTAATGATTACAGCAGCGATTAGAATGACGCTGCAGTTAGTGATAGTGATGATGGTAGTTGATAACGATGACAGCAGTGATAGTCATGATGATGATGATGATGATGATGACAGTAAGCGCAGCCTTAAGCGCAGACCTGTAATTTTTACCTGATCGAACGTTACTTTTACAACACAGAAATATATATACACGTTCGGTGAGCAAGGTTGCATGAAGCCCTGTCTAGCCCGCAAGATGATTCGAAAAACTGCGATCGAGTGCCAAGAGAAACGTGCTTATATTGAATAATAATGGATCAGCGTTATTTCTATCTGTGAAATATGCAAAATGCTGAACTCTGAGTATGAACATGAATCGATAGGTTTTAAAAATCTACATTTAGGCTCGCAAATCACGCATCTACATGCCCGTCGGGTCGGAGGCCAGTTAGAGATAGGGATTCCCAGTCGGAAAAAACTACAGAAAATTTTCTGATGTTACGACAGAATTTCTGTGCGATTTTTGACGGGAAGCCTGTTGCGACAACAAAACATTCTCTCGTAACATCAAAAATTTCTGTAGTTGCAACAGAGAAGTGCTAAAGAACTAGACAACAGAAATATGCGAAGGAAAAACTACAGAACTACAGAAAAGTACTACACAACTATAGAAAAATCTTATGGGTACGACCAAACTACAGGGTATTTTGTCGTATTTTTGACACAGTTCTGTAGTTTTTTTCGACTGGGTTCCACCAGCGACGTATCTCGAATTGTATGCTTTATTCACTTCAACACACCACGTGACCTATCACAGCTGTAGCCGTAAGAGGAGGGGGAGGAGGAGGAGTGGAGTGGGCGCGTGAAAACGGCATAACGAGACCGGTCAGGCGGTGGCGCGCACCACAGGAAGAATCGTGAGAATTGGGGCGTCGCAGCAGCGCATCGCACGAGCCTGCTTTTGCCGTGATACACGTAGATGGTACAGAGAATCTCTGCTGAATTTTATTCACAGCATCAATTTTTTGTCAAGAGCCATGTGCAGGGCTCGACTAGGCGAAAGACATATGGCGCTGTTTAAGCAGCCATTCATATGCTGGGTGTGCCAGCTGAATTCAACTAAGGTTTTAAAAAATGCGAAGTGCCCGGGTTCAGTGAAACGAACTTGAAGCTGTTTAGAGTTTCCTATCCGATTGTCTGCAAGAGTCTGTGAGGTGCTGAAGTGTTGACCATAACTTTGTCAAGTCTCCGCGCAGAAGAAGCTGATACCTATTATACGTGGCTTCTAGTTTCACGCTCGAGGCAATGAAATGATACTTGCAGAATGGATCTCTGTTGAGTGTGACGCCACGAACTATCTGCGGTATGCATGAAAAACTATACAAGTGCAAGTTGAAGAAAAGAAGAAGAGGGGACACGCCTAAGTTTTGGAAAAGGAGCATGCTTGAATGAGCAACAAAATGCAATAAAATGATCACAGCGGAGGGAACTGCAAGCCAGATGAAATGAGGCAAAGAGCGAATACAGGAATTACAAACGAGCTGCGGGAATGTGCAGTCACGTTTACATCCGGTTCGGACGGATCGCTCTATTCCTATGTATCCTGGCACGGCAGCGGCCTTTGATCATTTTACGACTTTGCGCTATACTTTCTTTGCTGCACTAGCGTTGGGGCTATATACTCCAAGGCATCGCGTGAACTTCCGGCTAGCTTCGCTCATTTCGTTTGCACGCTGTCAAACTTAACTCGATTCCGTGTGTCTTTTAATGCTCACAGTCAGCGCACATATTCTGTCGGAAACGCCGAAGGACTGAACAAGAAGTATAGTAGCATTGCCTCGAGCATGAAAAGAGACGACACGTATAAGCATGCGGGCCTAAGCTTCTTTTGCGCCGAGACTTAACAAAGTTATGGCCAATTCTTCGGTGCGTCTCGCACTCCAGTTCGACCTTCCCACTTTCGTAGCTTTACACCTCGCGCGAGGCAATAAAACTCTCCTCACAACGCATGGGTGAAGAAAATAAGACGGTCAGCGGCCTTTTATGGCTCGGCAGTTACGACGAGTTCCCGAGAAAGAGGATACGAGACAACATTTGCAATAGCCGTGCAGCTATGCCGTCGAAACCGCGTTTTCATTTCGTGACGCAGAAGTTACCACCAAAAGCTACCTTGAGAACGTGAATTGAAAGCATGGTAAAGGTAGTATTTCGAAGAAGCCTTAAACAGGAATCCAACGGCTAAAAAAACTAAGATTTTGTACGTTTTCTGCTAAGGCGCGCTTGGAAAAGATGCGAAAACTGTCCCCGGCATATGTCCAGTGACCACACTGTTGCCTGCTCATGCTGTATAGTCGGCCATGATCTCGAGGTAGGAGAATGACTGTAGTGATTCGGAAGCAGCTAGTCATAAATACCTTAGGGTATACAAGCGCAAGCATGGGAAAGTGTGATATAAGCTGGAAGCCCTAAATGTGTAAATAGAAACTGAATAAAGAACTGCGCATCGATGCCCCCCGCAACTGCATTGTCACACCAACGTTTCCAACGCATACAAGGGTCAGTAACAGTTCCCCCTATCTAATAAAAAAGAGAGAGAGAGAACCCGAAGAGGAAGGAAAGAAAGGCAGCATCGCGAACTGAGAGCGTTTAATTGAGCCCGCATTTCATGGCTTGCAGAATGAAGTCGAGAACAGACGGCGCAAGCAGCTCGCAGCACTTCATTACAGGCGTCACGCGGCCATTCACGCGAGCTTCACAATGGCCGACCATTCACCACTCCTCTCCATGAAGTCCTATTAAATCCGGAGGTTGGATTAGGGATTAGTTAAGTCCGCCCGATGGGACCTCCGGTCTCTCCCTCCCTCTCCGCCTCTCTAGAGGCCCAACATCTCTTGCGAATCCCGCGGAGGGAACGCCAGAGCCATCTTTGGGCGTCCAGCCGAGCGTGTCACGCGCACAGGCAACTGTCGCGGCTGGCCTCATTCTGAGCGAAGAGGAAATGTCGACTGGTGGCAAGGAGGGGGGTGGCACCTTTGTTCATCGTCCGGCATTGTTGATTGGAGAGATCGCCAACCTGCCCTGCGCTATACAGCGCGACGCAACGCAACGCTCTTGGGGCGGAACTAGATTTCCATGCCCGGCTGTTCTCTTCATTCTTTTAAAAAGAAACATACGACGACAGCGCTACAACTGCGTTCTGTGGGAGAAGAAAAAAGTTTTTGGCGAACACGGGAGAATTGTACAACCGCAGAAGGCTCTTTTCCTCTTTCTCTTCTCCGTGCTTAGGGTGCTACACTGGCGGACCGACCCCACGGAGGATCACAAGCGATTTCACGCCATCTTGAGCGTCAATGCGTGGCAACCATAGGACCACCACGGGAGGTTCACGACGGAACGGCGCGCATGCGCGAGTCAAGGTTGCCAGTCGAGCTTGTCGGCTTTGTGCTGCGGGCGGCTGGCTGCGTGCGATATCTAGCTGCATCCATCGAGTGTATCCTTCGTGCGGGCACAGGAAAGGTAAGTAGGTAGGTGCGCGCTCGACCCGGGTACAATGCCGATTCCCGACCGTCGGACGCGAGGTTGGAACGGCAACAAGTTTTGCGAGGCAAAAAGAAACCGCAAGCGGGCAGCGTCGACAGCGTTTAACAGAGCGCACTAAAGACGCATCCCCGGACGTGGCTCTTCAAAAACGGATCGAGATAAAGAGAGAGAGAGAAAAAAAAAAAAAGGAGGCCGGCGAACAACTGCGCTTCGGTGGCACGCACACAAAGGTACCTGAGAAGTGAACATGACAACGGCGGGGCTGCGGTTTCGGTCCAACCGAAGCGGAATCGTTACGGCGCGCTTTAACGTGTGTGTTCCCCAATATGTGGGCGACCTCCTTTTTGTTGGCCACTGTTCTTTTCGTATTTATATTTCTCAACTCACCTTCATTCGTTTAAAAAAAAAGAAAAACTTTATTACCTTTTTTTTGTCTTTTTTTTTTGTAGGGATTATCTTTTCGAAGTTCAAGTTTCTTGTCTCTTTTTGATATTATTTGCAACATACGAATCGGTAACCTGTAGCTATAGTAGAGGGCCACTGTTACGTTTGAGAATGTCCAAACATGTTCAGCGCTCATCCAAGATTTAATTCGCTGATGCTAACGGTAACCTGCGCAAAGCTGGGTGGGCGACACGACGTCTACACCCAAACGAAACCAGCCTGTATTGAGTATTGAACGTTGGGGTGTCATGTACGTGGCAGGATCTTCAATCCTTTGTAATGCAGCGAGCACTATACACCTCATCGAATATTCCCTCAACTAGATATGTTGCACCGCCATCGCGTCTGGAGGACACAAAACAGACACTCAAAGCAACTAACTGCAAACGTAGTGGGTCAAAATTACATAAGCGCTGGCGTGGGAAATTGTAGTTAGTCGAAGGAGACCTATTCTTCTGCACAATGGCAATGAAGCAAGTCTAGTGAGAATTAACTGAGAAACTTTAATGCGAATGCGATAACTGCCGTCGGTGTGTCGTGATCCCGGACGAGAGTAACTATTTAAGTCGACCCAGCAGTCATCAATGTAGGCTCGAAAGTTCCGCTTCGATCAAGTCGATTGGCCAATACGTGATGCTGCATGGTTTCAGAACTTCGATAACCCATATCCAGCATTTTATATTCATGAGTCATGACGAAACCGCGAGTTCTTTAGCATGTACTGAAATCTCTGTCCACGAGTTTTTTCGCATTTTGTCTTCGTAGACTTTTTACCAAAATCCAGTCGAATTTTCTTTTTCATAATTCTGTGGCCGGAATTCAGTGACGTTGTGCTCATTAGCAGAACGACTTAAATTTCTTTCTTTTTATTTAATTAATTACAAATATCTAAACAGCGCGTTTGATATTATCGTAAGGGGTTTTTTTAAGAACACAAAGGCAAGCAAGAGTGCAAAAAGCATAATGTAAAAAAATACATTGAACTTTTAGCTTAGCTAAAAGACCAGACAAGTTCAACGGGAAGAGTAAAGCATGCAGTTACAAAATTTTGTAAACACTGCATGAAACAGTACATTGTAAGTACTATTGTTTAAACGAATTCATGGGGTTCTGCAATTAAACTCAGCGAAGACACTATCTCAATCGGTACAGGTTTCATTTCACTTTTTCGCGGAAAGAAGGAAAACTTCAATACATTCACGCGACTCTGATACGACCTTTTTTTTTTTTTTTTTTCTGTTCTCTTTTTTTTCTCCTCGAATTGTCTCGTCTCTTGGACTGACAGCACAGTTATATTAAACGGTCGTTTTTGTTTATTCTTGTGTTTGTGCTGCCGCCGGGTAGCCTCTGGCTTTCTAGTGGGCACAGTATTTGTCCTAGTGCTCAGATCGTTGGAGTGAAATGTTTGGGAAGAGAGCCTTGCACCGAACCACGGTTTAAAATAATGTGCAATAAATAATAATTTCTATATTTCCATCGCTCCTTTCCCAAACATTTCACCCTAGAAGAGCAGATAATCGGGACTAAAAAAATCTATTGTACCCATGGAAAATAAGTGGGTACCCGGCCATGGGCCTAACTTGGTACTTCCGAATGTAAGGAACAATACAAGGAGCCCTTTATGGTGCACTCCGCATGCCTGTCTGGGAATTTCTTCTCACGCTCAGCGCACACGATGGGAGACCGTTGTTGGATATGAAAGTAGGTCAGCTACAATGAAATGAATTATTATACGGAGCCTGAGAGCAAAATAACTGTGTTGCATTATGAGCCCCACAGACATCTCTAAAATGCGCATTCATCGTTTTTTTTTTTCTTTTTGCTAGTGAAAAGTTCTCATGTACAATGTTCAGCTTTTGTAAAGTATAGTTGAGGATCTACAGTGAACCCTATTTATCCTCGCTTTTTGGCTAATTACATTGCAGCCTGTCTGCCTCTTCGATTTCTTTAGTTCTGTAGCTAAATTCAGTTCAATTTAATTCAATTTATTCATTTTGAATTTTTTCTTTTTTTTTTTACAAAACCGGCTGGCAAAATAATCTGGGTTATTAGCAAGCTGATAGTTTGACCCCATGCAAAAAATGCACAAAAAAAGCGTACCCAGGCGTCAATAGCAAATACGGGGGCGCAATGTGAACGAGGAACAAAGAAAAAGAACTGCACATGCTCTTTGTCTTCTTTTTTTTTTTTTTTTCTTCCTCGTTCAGTTTGCGCCCACGTATTTACATCATGAACAGCCTCCAACTAGCCGACTTTCCATCCTATGTGAATAAAAAAAAAAAGGAATAGAGGGCGCTTAATAGCTCCGCTGCCCTTAAACACCAATTGATGCTGTCAAGACGATGGATGGATGTATAAGGCCTTGAATCGGACTGCGACTCGCGCCATCTGTTGCGGCAGCGCCATTCGGTCGAAGCGACTTTCCAGTAAGCGCCACATCGCATGTAAGCAAAGTGGCAATGTTCCTTGCTACTCGCTTTACTATTACTTCAGTACTTAGTTTCTTTATAATAACGCGCCTAAACATTAGCTAACCGTCATAAGGCAATGCACAAATTAGGTCCACGTCTATTCGAAGAGAAGCAATATGTGGTTCTGTGGCGGAGTAGTTGCGTGCTCGCCTCGCACTACGGAGTAACCGTGTTCGACTCAGCGGGTTTCCGCAAAACTTTCATGTTTTCTTTACTTTCTTCTGATTTTCTCGTTACAACCACAACGCCGACACCGGCTTTTCTGCGACACGAGACCCTTGACACTGTCACGTTAAAATGTATCCACCTCGTGTAAATATTGTATGAGCATTACTAAATTTCTGCACGCATACATCCATGGACCGTAAAAGCTGGAGACCTCAATTTGAAGTCTATATCGCGCAGTTCTCAGCAGCCTCGAGGAAGTAATTCTGTACTCGCAGAAGTTTATTGTCGCTAGTTATTAAAGGCTGACCGAGTATATTGTGCGCCACCTCATGCTTGTAGTATATTTGATTTGACTTTTGTGTTGCGATATGTGACGTCATATGCAGTTTGAAATCGAATTAGGGCCAACGTAGCGGTTTATATGCAACGGAAAATGTCAGCTGTAAATTGAACGACAAATTGGGTTAGAGAACAGGCGAGAACTAAGGATGTGCTATGAAACGGTTTCAGGTTATCACCAGACGCGGCAGCTTGGTGGCTTTGGAATTCAGCTGCAGTGCCCAAGGTTGAGGGGTCGAATCCCGGCCATAGAGTCGTTATTTCGATAGAGAGGAAAATCAAAACGCCCGTGTGCCGTGCGATGTCATCGCATGCTAAAGAACCCCAGTCTGTCAACTGTACTCCGGGGATCTCCACTAAAGCGTCTATCGTAACTCCTGCGTCATTTCGGATATTAAAACTCACAAGTCGCAACTCTAGCAGATAGCAAGCGTTGCAGCTGGACTAAGGTCGACGAAAAGTAAAGTAGGCGGATAAGATAAGAAAGTGGGCACACAAGGCTGCGAATTGGCAACCCCGTGGGTGTTTTTATCCCGCAGCTGCTTTAGCTACGACCACCGGCGTTGTTGTGCAGGATAGCGAAGTTGCGATAATGGTGGTGGTAATGATGATGATGATGTCAAAGTTTTGATTGTCGAGCAAATTCATGGCGCCTCGCATGCTGGCGGCCGACCGAAGCTATAGAGAAAAGGGAAGAATAAAATAGGCCAGAGAAGGGAGAGAACGCCTTCGAAAGAGTCACTCGATTGCCCTCTTATGTAGTCCAGAACTACTGAGCAGGCTTCGTTCAAGTACTCCGACGCACCTGGTGAATGTGGCATACGCTCTCGGTCACGGATGACCCCGTCTATGGGTCTCAAATAAATGGCCACGCAATGCCGAACGCCCGGGCAGAGAGCCAAACTCCCCGCAGCAAAGAGGCGAGGAGGGGGGACAAAACGTTTGACATCGGATGCCGCGCGGGCAACGGCGCACGGCCTGGGGAGGCGAAAACTTGCGTGTGCTGTGGAGCGTTTCATTCGATTTCAGAAATCCCATTCTTGGAGACCTTTCTCGCGTTTTCTTCTGCTTTTTTTTTTCCTTTTCCATTTGTGCAGACATTCGCTTTTCTATTTCGGCGGTATTATGCCTCCGGTTCCCACTCCCCCTTGTCGATATCACGCACTTTTTTTCCTCAACGCTCACGCTGCGCGGCTTTTAGATTAGTCTACCTCAGTGGTACGCCAAGTAAAAAAATAAAGGAAGATAAAGGAAAAAAGCTAAGCTCACGCAGGATGACTCTTGCTCTCGATCTCCTATAGAAGCGTTTGAACTTGGATATAACAGTAAACAAAATATGGCTGCTACAGAAAAACAACGATCATGGTAAGTAGGTCTCTTTGACGTTAGCCGTTTGAGTTTTATGTATTTTGGCCCAGAACAGTCTTCGAGTGAGAGAAAAAAAAAAGGGGGGGGGGGGGAGCGAAACTGAGCAAGAAATAAAAAAAAATAAACCACGGAGTTTGTTACATGTCGCATGGCCATGGAGGTGTGCGGCAGAGAAATCGTGTTTGCCGCTTTCGGATGAGCGCGTCAGAATCCGGTGGGTGTCATTCTTACTTCGCTCTATTCACTACCACGGTACTTACATTATTTTTCGCCTTTTTCTCTCTCTCTTCCTTTCTATTTCCTTTGCTTGGCAACGTACGCCCCAAAGAATCGTGCAACCGTGTGCACGCCGCCTCAACACGTATTCTAGAAAACCACGTTTTGTAGCGAGTTTAAACAGCTCTAAAAAAGAAAAAAAAAAAGAAAACAAAGCATCATGGAGTAAAGTTTTTTCCAGTGAGCATGCGAAGGTGTACATTCAGCAAATTGTACTAAAGAAATATATATATATATGTATACTTTTTCCCTTTACGGCGCTAGCAATGCTGCGACTTCAAACGAATTGTGAAATCGGCTTAACACATCTGAAAAAGGTGCCGATATCCTGCCACTCGAGGTCGGAAGAGCCTGATGCGAAGTTCATGCCCCACTGCTCCCTCCAGATGGCGTAATGAATAAAGGCGATCTGTTCAAGAGCAGAAATTATTGAAGCGAGCGTCGGACTCGGGATTTCTCTCAGTCGCTCAGGCCACGAGTCGGTGCTGCTATAAGGATGTGTACGATGAAAAGCGATATGTTTTAAAGCATTTTTTTTTTTACTTTCTTCTCCACCTATGCCAACGCGGCTGTACGTATGCAGTTGCCGTAATCGAAGAATGTACATTAAAGGGTATAAGGCTGAGCGCACTAAACGTTTGTAACAAAAATGAAAAAAAAAAAAAAAAATGAATGGAAAACACGTTCAATCACAATATATATATGTAGGTGGCTTTGAAGGCTCGCTGTTCAGAAATGATCAAACAGCACTAACGGGAGAAACCAGGAAGGAAAGTTGTACAATAACAAAAGGGTAGTGCCCTCTTTTTGAGTAAAGATTAGGTTGCTTAGGAGCTTCGTAGTATAGAAGTATCATAAGTGGGGAGACGGTGTCTGTGTGGCCTGCAGGAACACTGTATAGTGAACACAGGCAACATGTCCAATGACACGAAAGGTCACGGGAAGCTTTGAAAATTCACTGTCCGGAAACTTTGAAAGAACGGAAAAGAGCAAGATCAGAAAAGTAGCGCGGCAATTAAGAGGCGGTGCCCTCTTTTTTGGATCAAGAATAGGCAGCATACTTATGAAACGCGCAGTATAAAAGTATGAGTACGAAGTAGCCTATGAACATTCAACAGACCCTTGATAGCCCTGTAAAGGCATACGGCCAAATATCATGGAGGACGCAGTCAGCTCTCCTGAAGGTCTAGGTCTTAGGGTCAGCGATTGTAAAATGAAAACACCACTAACAAAGACGAGCGCTAGAATCCCGATGATGTAAATGCAGAATGGATAAATTGCGTGAACTGTCACGCAAATCGAAATAATAAAGCGCAGCCGGTGGCAACGATTCTCACAATCGTCATCATAATTACAAATTCACCTCTATTTATCTGTCATTTCTCTTCAAAACTCAGCAGTGGCATGACCCGTTCACCTTATCTTCGCGCTTCCTGATGTTGACGCGCTCATCTTAGCTACATGTTTCGTGACATTAGAGCTTCGTACCAATCCTTCCTCGTCATCAAAGACGAATAACCATTGAAAAATGCACTCACCGCTACGTAGTATCTCATGATGGCTGAAGAATTCAGGTCTCCCAAGAATCTCGGAAACAAAACCTATCTTTCTACGAATATATTTCCTCTTATCTTTTCCCAAATGCTACAGCCAGTCGACTTTATTACCCTCTGTTAGCATCACAACTGATTAGTGAGCACTGTTGCACTGTCTAAGCAGTTAAAAGCAGAAATACGAAGTACACAGTGCAGCTATCCCAGGTGGCACAAACCATCGGACCAATATTTGCAATATGTTGGCAATATGTTGGCAATATGTTGGCAATATGTTGGCAATATGTTGGCAATATGTTGGCAATATGTTGGCAATATGTTGGCAATATAGTGGTCCAATGTTGGGCTGTGCATTGCAAGCACTGGACCAACACTGGGCAATGATCCGTGCTGCCTAGGATAGGACCACCGCGATAGCTAATATCAGTATACGTTTAAAGCCTCGCTATGCAGTGCTAAGCGACGCCATTAAAAACGTGTGTGGCCAACCGCGGCATCTGTAGATATGTTGCACTTAACTGACGTAACTGCCGAAATCTTAGCATTTTCGCTGAACACAGATACGCACTCGCAAAGCTTCGTTCTCGTGATTTCATTCCAACAGTGCGCAACGTTCCTTTCACGTAGTCTCATAAACTGCATGACAGAGTTCACTTACAATGGACACTAATAAGTGTGCGCATTCAAGTCAGCATAAGCCCACCTAAATATAAACGTGTGCAGCGTGTTTTTTGTGCCGAATTATATCTGCTTGCTGTCAATAACAATGAACAACAGATTAAAGCAGTTAGCATGGTTCTGCGCTGTTTCTTTCATTACAAGTATCTTAGACAGTTGGTTTCCCCCCGGGGCTTTTCTTGGGGATTGATATTTCCCGCCATTCATAATGTTAAATAGATGCGAACTGTACTCGCTACTTATCTGCTACCGTTCCGATTATGAAAGTACACCAGCACTGTAAAGTTTTCCATACCCAAATCATAGGTTCGAGGGCACGAATTTTGGTCGAGTTTAATTAATAAACCGACATCCGACAGAATTTGCATTTTTGGGGAAAAAATATCCAGTGAAGAAAACTAATATGCAACCAGCTTCCTTCACGCCGAGGGCAATTAATGTTCGCGCACCGTTTCCTGCTCAGTAGAGTGGTTCTAACTAGATATTTTTTACCCCTCTTCCTTCCTTCATTTTACCTTCGGTGCTTTCCATCCTCCTGCTCAGTCCATTAAATGACCCCGGCCCAGCGAGGCAGCAGCAGTAACAGCAGCAACGGCATGACTTTATAGCCCATTTCCACAAAAGCCAGCGTCCACCGAGTATGGACCACGGGGTCGCGGCCGCCGCTGAAATGAAAAGTCGCCAGTGCATGGCTGAAAACAGGCGCCACACCGACCTGCGCCGCGCGGAATTCTTTTGTCAGAGTGGCTCACAAATGAAGGCGCCGTAAAACTCATTTTTTTCCTTCTCTTTATCGCTTTCTTTCGCTTCGCCTTCCGGCTCAAAGAAGTCCGCGCCGCCGGCTCCGCCTCCGAAACGCTTTCTTTATCCAAGTTTTCACGAAGTCTTTCTTCTCCCATATACAAGGGAACGGGGACATTAAAAACTGCAGAGCATATACGTATATGGTGGAGTTAAAGGCGAACTTTCTAGAATTACGCTCCCGCCTTGCTTCTTTCACTCTCGCATGGTTTACATACGGCGTAAATACAATAATTACAAGAAGCGAACGAATCCATCTGCCGAAGTAAAATTCAATCCTCCCTGATGGGCGAAGAACGCGGCCGAAAAAAGATCCTCTACGGCACGCGCTTATTTTCGGGTGCTTTTATTGAAGAAGAAACGCGAACCGACCCGGCTCTTCCCGACTCAAAACGCGTCTCGCATTTTATGTGCAGAACCACAGAGTATCACGCAAATGAAGGCCGTGTAGTATTAACGACTATTAAAACCAGGCCGAGCCCATTCCGGCGTTGTGAGCTCGTATAAGTGCATATATAAGCGTTCGGAGACAGCTTGCACGCTAGCCCGCCGGTCAGAGGAGAATAAAGGCACTGCGCCCGAAGGTTCACTCCCACGATGGCGCGCGGTGTCCCCCATTCCCAGCACAAAGAAACAAGAACGGAACTGGAAAGCGTTAAGCCGTAAGAGCCGCAGTGACGATGACAACCGCAGTCGTAAAATAAAGTATTATTTGCGCGGAAGAGCGCCGTAAAAGAGAAAGGCAGTGGGGAAGGGGGACAGTTTTAAGCTCCGCCATCGCGTGCTGGAAGTCCACGCTGAAACAACGACGCCTTCGAACACAAGCCGGTCGTAAAACTCTCCGCGACGCACCTTGCCGCACAGCTCTCAATTTCTTGTTTGCTTTTTCGTTTCCCTTTGTCGTATTCGTAACTGAACAAAGGAATACACGGAGAACGACAAGGAAGACCCTTTTGGCGCGCCTAAATGCTGTGTGCCTGAGGGTAGGATACGAACGGCAGCGCAATGTATGAATTCAATTATTTCACTTAAATCTCTCGTGAAAGAGTTCGCGCCGGGCCTCCTACTTGCCTCATGCGTTTAGTATCGGCTTCGTGCGAAAAAAAAAAAAAAAAAAAAAAAAGGAACCTCCTTACTTCTTCGTGCTGCAGAGCTTTAGATTACTTTTAGTTCATTTCAAGAACGATTTAGAATAGTACTAATAGTAAGTTACGTCCGGGCGGCAGAATACATCTTTGAAAAACTTTAGCTCACTAGGCACATTGAGGAATATATTTTAAGTGTTCACAGAAGCACTGGGTACACAACTGCCCAGTCTAGGTTGTTGGTCACTCTCCTAAGCTCTTATGAAAGTGCCATGGCCAGACCTTGAGATAAATGACATGGCTCTGGTTTGGATACTAATTCAGACTTAAGGAACTCCGCTTCGACATAACCTTTGCCAGTTAACTTCGTAGAGCGTTGCCTCCTACTCCACGACGAAAGCGCCTGCTTGGAAGCGTGGCTTTTGCTTCCCAATTTCATCTCAGCGAGGTTTAAAATTCATTTTGTTACTCGCGAATTTTTTGTCGTTCTACGAAATCGCCAATCGTCGAAGAGCAGAGAACTTCGCATCCAGCCAGTCACAGCAATCTGCACAAACATCTCCGCCGATACTGTATCTCAATAAATACGGGCCTCAAATGTACGGGCACGACGCTATATAGTAACACAAATCATTCCGCCTAAGAAAGAGAGAGCTATATACAGCGCCTCACGAAAACGCTACGGCCGATTGCTCCGAGCAGCAGCGAAGTTGGCACGCCGAGACTGCGAGCCCGATTGCCCTGTGCAGCAGCAAAGACGGCAGATGGGTGAGGGAAGGGAAAGGGGCATCTCTTTTTCACGAGCATCGTGATCTCCAGACTGGCTATGAAATGAGCCGGACCAAAGAGGTCTATGTTCAAAAGCGGCCGCAGTGCGAAATTGTGAGGGAAAGGGAGACAAGAGACAGAAAGGAAATGAGCCGCGAGAAAGACAAAGCAAAGCCTCCGTTCTTCCATGAGAAAGAGACAGAGAAGGAGGAGCAAAACGTGAGGTTTTCCGACCACGAAAGCACAAGTGTAAGACAAAAACTCCACAGGAAAGAAAAGGCGAAATAAAAATGACGCGAACAACATTAGGATAACAAGAAGAGAAGCAGTGCGAGGGCGAAAGACAGTTTAGAAATGACTTCGGTCTCGGGCCGTCCGTTTCCCAATGGCGAGCTGAGCTTACAGTCGTTTTCCCAGACCAAGAGAGAGGAGGAGGAAGGGGAGGGCGAGAGTAATAGTTCCGTGGGAGTGAAAATTACGGGTTGCGCACGACCGCGCGGCGGAGGCCAGCTGAAACGGCGCGCAGGGCCGCATGGACCATCACGACGACATGCACATGAGCATTGGACGGACCCAGCCCATGCGTCGTCCTTCGGGCGGCGGCTCCTCGGAGCGCGTTCGCGCGCTCTGGGCGTGCACGTATCTCCTTCCTCGCCGCCGCAACGTATACGAGTGTGTCTGTACGTGAGCGTGCTCGAATGCGGGCGCGCGCGTGTGATTGTTTCGCCGACTGTTGCCTCCTCCGAGGCACGTTTTTTTCTCTGCGCTGTTCGCGGAGAGTCATCATCGTAGTCGATCCGAGGTGCACGCTCTTTGCCGCCGTTTCCGTTGCCCGCACCGCGAACGGCGATCGGGTCGTCCCGGAGAGGGTATATCTGGGTCCCATTCGACGGTTGGCGTACAGAGCGGAAGCACGGTTGTTTTTGAGCGTGAAATCATTCGCCTAGGACTGACTGCAACCAGTGCAAGACGGTTAACGCTTAGTTAGTTAGTCGAACAATATGTTTTGTTGACAAAGACGATGCAGATTTATATAAAGAAAAAGGGGAAAGGATGCGCCCTCCTTAAAATAAGGATGCTCTGTAGGCACATCCGCATCGTGACCTATTTTTTCGACGAAGGAAATTCGAAAAGTGTGCTGTACGAATGAAACTACCGTCTAAGTTAGCTAATCTGTACCGTAATCTAAGTGACCACCTGTTTTTTTATTATTATTATTTTTTTTTCTTTTTTTTTTCTTTTTAAGCGAGCGGAGCAGCTAGCGCCCATCTCTACATGGCTCCGTCGGTCGATGGCGGGGTCCTTGTTGTTATTGGTGTTTTGAAGAACGGCATGGGTACCCACCATGGAGGATTGGCTAAGGTACGGTGTTGTCCACAAACTCAATTACAAGCACCAGATTGTTGCAAAGCGAGATTATAAATAATTATAAAAATGCGCCTATAAGAAATATGAGCATCAATACCTTGACCTCATCTTCTTTACAGCAATTAACCCTTAGTGTCATCGTGCGTGCTCAAAAACTGTATGAACGCAAGTCCTACAAGCTGAAAAAAAGAATCTAGGATGCCAATTTTCCAACTTATGAGGCATTGGACCACGATAGCAATAACGCCTACAAGCGGCGGTATAAAAGCGTGACTGTTTATTTAATTCAGCTGAATGAGAGAACCGAAAATAAGTTGACGATATGAATTAAAGTCAGGCCTTGGCGAAGTTTCAACACGGTTCACAGAAATCCAAGGGTGTTCTCATTATTTTATATCACATAGTATTGCTAAACCGATCACGATAAACTACCTGCTCACTTCTCAGTTATCACACAAGTATGGAGTGCACTTTGGCTTTCAAGAATTTTGCGTGCTCATTGCGGTGAATGATAGGTTATAGGGCGCCCGAATCAGCCCGAGGCCGCGTTTCGATGGAGAATATAAGCGCAAAAGACGTTTCTGTACAGTGCGATGTCAGTGATCGAACCTATTCCGGAGCCCTCCACTCACTATAAAGTGCCCCGCGTCGCTGTAATGTCGCTTTGGGGCGTTAAAGTTATGTGTCGAGTACTGAGCATTTACACCCTGCAACTGTAGCTTAAAGCCCAGTATTAACGCCGGATATATCAGTCTGATCTATAGGGTCATTGCAAATCCGCTGCGTATTGCGAATGTGCAGTTCCCGTAGGAAAAATCGCTGTGCAGTGCACATGCCTACGTCATAAAGCGTCTAAGTACAACTGGTGGCAGTTTAGGCATTTATCACCATGCATGATCATTGCGGATTCCTGGACCACACGGAACTGTCGAAGCCTTACGAGCGTGTCCAGCGTGTCCCCCTTTAAACTTCGCCAGTGGCGTAGTATGGCTCCCACTGCGTAGACATATGAAAACAACGTGCTGGCTCTATACCTATACTTTTGTTGCATCAGCGCCAAAGCGACAACTTGATGATCGGTACATTAATTACTCAAGTGCTGTTAGAGCCAGCGAGCTATGACTCCGATTCGAAACAGCATGCTCGTGAAAATGCTTGCGTCGATGCCAAATGAAAGGCGGCATTACATCGAAGCCAACAGCGATTCGAGGGGAGAAGAGAAAAACAATCCTCGCACCACGGCCGCCGCAAATATTTGATATCTCGCCAATCGAAGTAAGAATGAGTAAAAAAGCACAACAGCCCTCAAAACAAAAAAAAAAAAAAAAAGAAAGAAAGAAAGGAAGAAAAGGCACTCGTCCCGTGAAAATCCTTCTGCCAAGATATCCCAGGTGTTAGACTTCCTTTTTTTTCCTTGCAATTTACTCAGAAAAGTGCGCGAACAGTGAATACCAACCTGTGTGTGCTTATATCCGCCTTTGTGAAAAGCAACCGCGCAGGCTGCTTGGTTTCCGTCTCAACCGTATAGTTGAGAGCTTATGCCATACCCACGAAGCTCTAAGTCTGTACCTCACAAGATAACACATGCGGGTGAAAAGAAAACCGTACAGCCCGGTTACTTTTGCCAAGGGCTGTGCACGTGTGTGAGAGTCCGAGTGGCTCCACTCCGATCGAAAAACGTGCTCCGAGATCTGGCGTCCGGCGCACCACGCAAAAAGGGGGATGGAAAATGGGGGAGCACGTCCTCGTCGTGGAACGGATACGACGAATCGCAGTTGCCACCATTAGAGCCGCACGTTCGCCACCAATGGCGTGCGGACCGAGCCAAGTCGTGACGCCGCCATTTGGGACCCGGGCTGAGAGTCGCCTCGTGTGATTGCGACGTGACCAACCTCCTCCCTCTATACACATCCCCTCTTTCATATCTCCGCTCGTTCTTGTATACCTTTCCCTCCCTTCATCTCTTCATCTCTGCGATTTTCTTCTTCTAATTTTCCGTCGGTCCGCTAGGGCAGCGAGGCGGAACATTTATCACCGGGAGATGTTTCGTGCCCGCCGCGTTTTTACTGAAGTCACCTCCTTCGGCTTTTCCTCATTGGCTGCGGCGCTCTTTCGGGCACGATTTAGATGTCTGCTAAATGTTTCGGCATTCGTACTTTGTTCTTTTTCCTTATGTCGGTCCGTGTCACTTGATAACAGCACAGAAGACCTTAGGCGCTATTGCGAGAGATGATATTTGAAACACATCCGCTCCGCCCATTCTTTTTTCTTTTTTTTGCTCTTCTCAAAAGCGTTTCGGCGAAATCGCAAATGTTTCATGCTGCGCATATCCCCCATGTGCGAAGTGGAATGGTCCGCCTATAGAATCCCACTCTGAAACAACCTTTGTGAAGGTCGAAACTAGGATGCGGACTATAGGTATAGCTTCACAGCGAATATTCCGCAAATTAGCTAATGAATTATTAGAAAAGTAAGCAAAGATGAATAAATTTTTTATCATCGTCGGATTGTCCTCGTGCTCATCTGTGTCGCGTCCCTTGTGCTGCTTTCCGGAACATTCTCTGGAAGGCTAGCTGCTAGCAGTTCAGCAACAGCTTGCCCCTCGAGACCGGACGTACGGCGATAAGGCCGAAGCCATCTGTCGTGGTGGAAGAACGGATGAAACCGGATCGCGCATGCGTACGCAGGCGCGTTTTTTTTTTTTTTTATTTCTTATCAAGTGGGGAACAGTGAATGCTGCAGATGGGCATGCATCTACGAAGCGCTCCCTCTCTGCATGACGCAATCAGTGCTGCCCAGAGAGACTGGCAGGGTGTCCGTGTTTGCCTTATCAATGTGGTCGATCTATATAGGAGCAGGCGATTGCGAAAAGCACATATGAAAGCAGGCAAAGGTTACAGCGCCGACGTTTAATCGAAACTATTAAGACCTGCGCGATCATCTTTACTTTTATATATAATAACAGCGAACGAGGGTGGGCTGTGAAGCGAACGGAGTTTACCGCCATGTCACAGAAGCCGCAAAAAGCATTACCACTTAAACACAGTAATCACGGTTACGCTCCACGGTGGCGCTTCACCACAGGTAATCACGTAGTTAAAGCCAGAGGCGGTATACATCCGCATGAGTACATCGCGTGCTTGCGGAAAGCATCAAAGCTTAAAAATGCGCGCCCGGAGCATTTCACCTGCGGCTGGAGTCCGCCTGTCAACCATATAGCACTGACTTCTACATTGACGCACGTTGTGAGTATATATATATATATATATACAAAAGCGATCCAGGTATCCGCTGAACTAACGCACCATGCGCAATGAGATTTCAAGCCGATCGATTGTCCTCTCACGTCTGTCCATATGGCCTTGGTCATTGGTACTGGCAGGGCGCTGGACACGGCAAATTTGTCAAATGAGTTCAACTACGTGATGCGTTAACGACTTATAACTTAATGTTCCAAACTTCATTAAGAAATTCGAGATGAGCGAACGGCAAGCGAAAGAAAGGCAAAATCATTTAAACAATTGGCAGGCATACGCACGTAGGAACGTTCTGACTGGCTCAGGCGACGTCCCCTCTGAGTTCACCGCCACGACGCCGAAATCGTGGAGCCGTCAAAACGCGAGGCGATGACAGTCGCGCATCTGCATGCAACTGTCCTGTGCTGCCCTCTACTCTCTTTCTTACTTTACATGCATGCACGACCACTGCCAGCGTAACACGCGTTTTTCTTTTTTGAGCAAAAAGACGCAGAGACGAAGGAATAAATAGACAGTGGGCACCTGACCTATCCTAAAGTTTGCCCCCCGCCCCTCCGTCGACTCAATGCCTGAAAACATCCGCGGTGTCGTCTCCTCACGTTTGCTTCTTGAACACACGCGTCTGCCGCCTATACCTTTCTGTCACACAAAGCCATTCTGCATGTCAGAATCTCACTACGTGCATGGCAGCGACAGGGCGACATCAGTGACCTTGAAAACAAGTTGGATGGAAAGCCCGTATACCTATACCGTACTGAACGAATAAGAGCAGCAAAAACGCGAAGCTGTGTGCTCTTCTGGCCAGAACACGAATGGTTCCTTCTTTACCTCTATTCTTTCTTTTTACGCGTCTAACAAAGAGCAGTGTGCCCACTAGCAAAACGAAAAGGTGGTACGTGACCAATGCAGGCCGCCCGAGACCGCCCGGGACCGCCCAGGTAGCAACAATAAGTGCGTATGTCGTTTAGGAAAAAGCAGCCGAGGGTCACAATGCATCTGTCAACTCTGACAGACGGCAGGGACGGCGCATCAAAAGGGACGCTCAAGGAAAACCAACAGCCGTCATTGCTTTGCAAGGAGAAGGCAGAAAAATGGGGGAGGCGGTCCATGGGAAGGAGCAGGAGACTATCGAGGCCACTTTACTAAAGGAACGCTCCATTAAAAAAAAATTAAAAAGAAATACACCGGCATCGGAAAAGGGACCTGGAAAAACCTGCGCCTTTCGGCCAAATTTTCTCTGTTTTCACAGGCAGCATAAAATGGCCTTCAGTAGCAGCCTAACACCTTCGTCCTCCCATACAGTGTTGAGGTGTGCGCACAACTTGAAATTAAGCCTTCGAAAAAGCCCGACGCTCACAACGCTTTTACGCCTCGGGCGCCGTTTAATTGGGCGCCTCCTTGGTATTCCATGCACCTCCCACCATGCTCCCCCTTCGTTGCCGCACATCTCGGTCTTCTTCGCAGATCCGCACTGATTAAGCCGCACCATCGGTGGATGGACAATCCGCCAACTGCCACGGGGAGGCTCCGCGCTTACAGCCAGCGCATGGCACACGAAGCAGGTGGTGGTATCTAGAGAACACATATAGAGCTACCGGAAGGGCGGACCACGCATGCTCAATCTAGCCCCTCTTCCTTGCTCCAGTGCCCTTTAAAACGAACTGCGAGCAGCTTTCGAGCGCGCCGCGCACAGGTAAATTCATGCTAAAAGAGCAAAATAAAATGCTCAAATGAGCGTCTCGCCGTCGCGCGGAACGATATATATAGGGTTCACGACAAACAGCAACAAACGCAGTCGGGACGCCGGCGACGCCGGGGCAGTTTTCTTCGCCCTCACGCGGCTTGCCCGCTCCTCTTTGTTACTTGTTTGTTCTTCACCGCCCAGCCGGCCTTCTCTCCGACAAGCGGCACAGCACGTAAGCGCGGCAATGAATCGGCGACGAGCTCAGGGCCCTGATTTACGGCACCCGTGTCACCCGCATTCGGGCGGTCGTTGCCAAATGCCCAAGCGTGCGGAAAGTCACGCTTCGCACGTGCGCATGCGCAACAACTCCTCCGTGCTGTCTCTTTTTCACGCTAGAGGAGTGCGAAGCCGTTCCCCTCTGCTTTCGGCTCGTTTCTTCATTCCGCTTTGGGGTTAATCTTTCTCTTCTCCCTTCTGTAAATCGCGGATAACGCGGACACAGCCGCCGCGGCTATTCGCATCTCTGTTTCGTGCCAGGAGAGGTAGGGGCTGCGATTGAGGGGCTACGTTGCGACAGACAGGAAGACAACGCTCGCTACTTCTGGACGTACTGGATGCATTAAAGCGGTTGAATGCGCACGAACATCTGCAGCGAGTCGTGACTCTGTCTCGGTTGCGTATACTTAAGATGGGTACAAGTGAATATAAACGTGCATACGCTCCCAATGTGGCGAGGCAGTATCGAAGGACGCATAAATTAAGAAAGCGGCGGGCCCGTTGATGAAGAACGCGTTTAATTGTCTCAACAAAACGGGGCACTTCATACCTTCAAGCGGGCTGTTATACGTATACTGGGCGCTTATATTTTTGAACTGCCTGCTCAACGTTTCTTAGTGCCGCTGTACTTTTTTTTTTTCTGTCCAGGCCTGCGAGAAAGCACGTTTATCTCGCAGCCTCCGCCGTTGTGCCAGCACCGCAGTGTAAGATTTACTGCGCACAAGACTCGATTTGGGCAACAACAACGCCCCCTTCCTTAAAAGTAGCCAACCTTTCGCCCATCGAAGAACAAAAGAATAAAAACCGAGAAAGGTGGCCAAAGAAGGAATAAAACTAAGGGTAATGTAGCTTGAACAGGGGGCAATGTATGCGCGGGCCATCTGTGGGTCTCGGCAGGCCGACTCGAACGACGCGCGTCCATTTCGCCAGCGAACGCTCCATCTGCGGTCGCGAAATCGGAACTTTCTTTTCCGCTCCGAGGAGTGCGCACTATATCTTGCGCGCCGACCGCGGCCGAGGCCCTGAGGAAGTGAAGCGAGGGGTTCGCGGAAAGGCGCCCTTCATCACTCGCCCGAGGGGCCTTTCGGCACGTTCTTTCTTTCGGGGCAGACCTCTGGGAAAACCGTGTGTGCCGGCGTTACCCGTGAGCTGAAGAAGAGTAGGCGGCGAGACCAGTAATAAGGGACCATGCGCTGCGTTCGTGAGTGCACGAGTTTCGAGAGTGGGCGTTAAAATATCCGCTGTGCGCGGTGTCACAGTGACTGAGCACTTTTGCTGCTGACAATGAGTTGCGTGTTTGCGACGCCTGTGGTTGTTGCGAAATGAAGTCTCTCAAGCACAAGGACTTCGCGTGAGTGTACCCAAAGTGATCAAAATTGCTCCACAGCCCTTTAAGCCGTATATACTGTAAACAATGACATAGAGTGGGTAACAAATGCAAAACAAAACAAAACAAAACAAAACAAAAAACAAGCACAGATGAGGCTTTAATGTTTTATCTAGAAGACGAAGCTACACTCCCGTCCCTCCTAACTTCCTGATACCCAAACAGCGGCCGAGAGCCATCCCTTCCTTCAAATAAAGGCTTCATTCATTCATCTAGAAAGCTTACGAGTTAAGAGACAAAAACTGAAGCATTTGTGTTTACGATCGCAAGGCTGACTGCATGCATCGCTTGTACTCGAATGGCAATCGTAACGTTCGGGTACATCAAATCAAAATTTGACATCAAATACGACATTTGACATCAAATACATCAAAAATCAAAATTTGACATCGTATACTTTTCTACTCGCTTGAACCCTAAGTCCTTAGCTTGTGCATCTATTACCTCGCACACACTCATAAGCGAACAGTCGTAAGATACTACATTATATGAAATACCACTCGACATAGATAAACGTAAAACCCCGATTTAAAATAAGCCGTATAGGAGGGTTCCAGCCTGACCTAAGGAGTAGAGCTTCTTACATAGTGGAATAGTCCTATGAAGGTTCGATTTCCATCCCCCTATCCCATCTTAAAGGAGAAGCCAGAGTTGGCATTTCTTGTCATGTCACGTGATCTCATGACGTCACATAACCTGAATCGGCGCCCGGCCAACAACCACGCACTTGCCAGAGCAATATGCGCCCGTGATCTTTCTCTCTCAAAGCCGACAACGGCGAGCACTTCCTGCAGCAGAAGTGGGTCTTTAAGACCAGTGGAAAATAGCTCTGGTGGCTTCAAGAAAATGATTTGGTATTTGCGTGCACGGGTCTGATGCGGTATAAACAATGCCAACAGGGACCTGCACATAGAATATGACAAGTGAAGCGACTGGTTGCACGCTTAGGTATATACCCAGTGTTCGGGGGAATATCGATGTCCTCGGGAAGTTGGCCATGCATAATTAATTTACGCCGAACGTGCAGATACATACAGCGAGGAAATTTTATGTGTGTTCTCATCAGAAACGACAGTCACGTATCACACGTCTTGCAGCGATATCAAGATGACGCAAAGCTTTTACAGGAAAGGTAATCGCAGCTAATTAAGGCGTAAATCTAGACAAAATACCATGCTTTTCCTTCTTACTCGCATATATTTTATAAGTGTTCTACAGCGCAGGAACGACATGCAAACGAACTTGGCGCAATCACATTTTCATGATATGTTATACGGGCGCAATATAACTCGAAGCATTTCAACGATGCATGGGCGGTTGCGTAACGGACAGGTCGCCACATGTGTGCCCCGAGCAGCCTGATTCTGCAATGCAGCAGTGATTGCGAAGGTACAAACGTGCAAGCCGCGCTCTCCTGCTTTCCCATTTTCTTCATTTAGCGCCTTATTCCTGCCTGGTTATAATTCAAATTGTCCTCCTGGATAGCATCCACTTGTTTCAAACGGAAAGCACGGGGCCAACTTCAATGGTTTATTATTTATACAGTGCAGCGTGACCTGATACAGATGCACCGTGTAAACGAAGAAGCGTACGCAAAATAAAACAAGACAATTTACAAAACACAAAAGCTCTCAGACTTCTGAGAAGGTGACAACTTGTGCGTAGATAATTTTCGTAACGTTAGAACGCAGTCTATCAGTCGGTTTTTCGCTGCGTCGATGCAAACATCGGGGTTGTGAGTTGAATGAGGTTTTGAATTTTAAGCGGCAAAACGCATGCTTGTACGGGACTGTGTGCGTAATAATGCCTTTCTTACAAAATCCGCTGTCAGTGTAGCCTTCAAGGAGCCACACTCTAAACACGAATAACCCTATAAAGGAGTAAAAACGGTGTTTCATGTCCTCTTGCGCACTCCCCACAGTAGCCGGCTACTCTTTTCAAGCCCTGGGGTAGATTTTCTCACGCTAAATATATGGATTGCTCTACTGTAGGTATTTCCATTTTAGACAGTATTTATTTGATTTAATTTGCAGTCGCAAAAGACATTTAACCTGGGCACTAGAAATCTTGAGGTTAGCAATTAGAGGAACTTGAAAACTCGGTTAAGATTTTAGCAACTATAGGAAGGCTTCGCACGTTCTAAGGTCACAAAGTGATTCCATTGCGACCGGAGGCATTCAGTATTTAAGTGACAAAAATCTATCTCATCGCTTCGGCTGCATACGCTGCTCCTGATTGCATTGGAGGATATATTAATTACTCCCATTTAACTGCAGGGTTACTTGCGTTTACAATGTATAAAAGACCACCTCCGCCGGTGTGCTAAAGGTACACCGTCTTTGTTTTTCTGCACCCCCCCCCCCCCCCCCCACCTCCCACATCCCCCAGTGAAAGAGTTCATGTGAGAAAGCAAGCAAAACCTTCTAGTTCCATTAGGCCCTAACTGTAAACTCTCATCTTTAGTCGTTGTGTCACTGCAGGCAGGGTGGAAGAAAACGAATCCCGCGTGACAACTTCTCCTCGACATTCATCACTGCGCACCGCGGGACAAGACAAGTATATACCTTAAGGAAGCGCGCACACACGATTGGTCTCACCACGACGGCCAACCCAACCTTGGGCCAACCAGCGCAGTCGGCTATGCCGAACCGCAGGAAATGCACCTGGACAGAGGGAGGAGAGCGTAATCGGCGCCGACGACGACGAGCCGAGCATACGCTGAATCACGCGTTGCGTGAACGGCTCTCATCAGAATGATAATAATGACGCGCTAACAAAGCCCCGCACGAGGGCGACAGACACACACACGTACGCGCGAACAAGAGTTGCGATCCTTTGAAAAAGTAGTATTTCTCGCACACGCAGAAAAAAAAAAAAAAGGAGGAAAGGAGAGAGCACGATAAACACGGGAAACTGAAAGCGAGCGGAAAGGGAGCGGACAGGACGACTTTCACGTGTGCTGCTCTCTCAGTGTGCGTGTGACGCTTACTTTTTCTATTCTGGATCTCCTTCCACTCTTTCTCCCGTTTTTAGTTCTGTTTCTTTCCGTCGTGGATCCTCTGTCTCTGTGCGCCGCTGTAGCAGCGGCAGAAGGCGTCGCCTTTATGATTCGGGTTCGTCTCTCCGGGGTCGCTTACGTGGGTGGGGCGGGGAGGGAGAGGTCCGTGCGTGTTCTCGCGATGCTGAGGGGACCCCAGTGGTGCATATTGCATAATGCGTAATGTACGATAGGCCACGGGTGACGTTTAATACGCGGGTCGTGTGTCTGCTCGCCGGAGGAGCATCTGCCCAGTCTTGCACATGTACGCCAGCATTGAGGGAAGGCCTTTAGGAGGGAGGGAGGGGGATGACGGGAGAGTCGGGTGAAAGGTATACGTGAACGTTGGCACGCTCTGTTTCACTGGGCCTCGAGCATGTAGTCTGTAAATCAAGCTTCGTTTCAGCGTATGACAGTGCGTATGTGCGCTTAGTGGTACATGAAGCAATTCTCTGTATATCCTGAGTGCGCGCGCGCATGTGTGTGTGTGTGTGTGTGTGTGTGTGTGTGTGTGTGTGTGTGTGTGTGTGTGTGTGTGTGTGTGTGTGTGTGTGTGTGTGTGTGTGTGCGCGTGTGCGTGTGCGTGTGCGTGTGTGTGTGTGTGTGTGTGTGTGTGTGTGTGTGTGTGTGTGTGTGTGTGTGTGTGTGTGTGTGTGTGTGTGTGTGTGTGTGTGTGTGTGTGTGTGTGTGTGTGGGTGCGCGCGCGCGAAATAACCTTTACGTTATGGTTTCTGAAGGCACGACACTGCCCATTGTTCGATGCATTGTCCCGTAGCTGTGAATAGTATAGAGAAAGAAAATTTATTGTTTCACATGCGGTGTTACGAAAATTCTTAATTTCGAGAATATGAATGCTGTTACGATGTTAGTTCTATTTTCACGTAATCAAACAATTGCCTAAGGAAAGACAACAAAACACTGTAATAAAAGAGCAGCACTGCCGACAATAGAAGCACATAGTCAGCACACAGAGTCAGCATACGTGAGCCGTTCTAGTTTACAAGTTAATAAGAACAATGATGCACTAGATATGTGAACCTAAACCGAAAGCTGATTAGGCCGTTTAAATAACCTGAAAGGAAGAAAGCGAGAAAACAGAACCGCGCACGACTCATTGTTCAACCAAGGCCCCGGAGCTTTCTCAGCCCTCACTGCACGTTAAAGAATCCCAGGTGGTCGAAATTTCCGGAGTCTTCCGCTACGGCGTCTCTCATAGCCTGAGTTGCTTTGGGACGTTAAACCCCACAAACCAAACCAAACGAAACCTTCCTGAGCCCTCAGGGCGTGTCACATAGAGTTTATTTTTAACGAATGCTCACCTCCAAAAGTGACGTGAGCAAAATATCGTAATATGATTCCACTAGTGCGGCTGATTCACTAAGAAGCCCCGCAGTACGAAAAGCAATTTGTTAACTCACCTGGCATTGGCAGGACTAGAGCCAGCACCCATGAGAGAGGCAGCGTTCCACAGTCGACTCGCAGATCTGTGAGATAAAAAAAAAAGAAAAAGAAAAACATTCGCTTATTACTTGCACGCAGCCAATACGAATGAACATGCAACGAAACAGTTAAGCACAACACGCGTCGAAGAAAAAGCAACACGCTAAAATGAAATAGAATTAGGGGAAACGAATGTGACACTTGAGTATAACAGACATTCCAAGGTGTAAACAACAACTAAAAGGACGGCGAAAACAACGACCGACTCTGCAAGAAGCCACCGTCGCTAAGAAGAAAAAAGAACGAAGAAATGGGGATGAAAGAATCTTCCCAGTCGATCAACTGCCAAACACTCTCCGCGGCGCAGAAAACAGTAGCGGTTGCCAGGAGCAAATGTATTCGCCCCCATCCACCCTCGCAAGCGTTGCCGGAAGCCGAAGCCGTCATTTCGCAGAGCAAGAAAGGCGAAGAGGCAAGAATGGATGGATGGAGGCATCGCGCGCTCTGGGCGAATCGACTGCAACACCAGCGCATCTCCTCCGACTTTTCCGGCCCATCGCTCCCCATCGTTCCTGAAGCTCCGCGCGCTCGCCGGAACGGAACAGATCAGCAAGCCGCAACCGAAGGGCGGTCAGAACAGGCGCGGACCTGCAGTGGTCATTCCGATGCATGGAGGTCTATCTTTTTTTCACCTAATCCGCAGCAACAGCCTCCCCTCCCCCCCATCTCTACCTCTCCTCGCCTCCTTCCCTCGTCCACAACGGACGCAATCATATCCCCATTTGTCAGGCTCCGACCGGGTCTTCCATATAGAGACTCCTGGATTATACGCATGCTCAAGCTCAACGAACGCATGTCACCTCTTTCCCGTTCTATCTATCGTTTTCTTTGGTGGCCATCTTTCCCCGAGCCGAATGACAAGCGAGTGGGCTGTGACCCATCGCTGACCGTTCCTCCGTTTGTGCACCGATGCTGACTGCAGGCTTGCCTCGGAGGCTGCCTCTAGCTGGATATAATTGCGATGCGCCCTGTCCCTCGGCTGGGACACGTCAAGCCAGGGAGAAATGTCACCATCAACAATAATCTCGCAGTAGAGCTGCTCTTCTGTAGGCTGTGAAACGGGACGCACATTGAAGCGCACGGGCTCAGGGGTCGACTTTAAATCCCGTTTAAAAGGCCTCCACACAACACAGTTTTCGCAGTGTAGAAAAAAAAAAAAAAAAAAAAAATCTCTTCGTACGCGCGCGTTTATTTTGCTTTCGTTTCCGAGCAGTTTCTGTCAATTATTTCTCAGTATGCAGACAAGTTCAGGTATTGAAGGTCAGTAGCAGAGTAGCAGTATAGGTATATATGTGTACGCATAAGATGGTGTTCACTTTACTGTCGATGTTACTGAGTAACAACGCAGCGTTTGAGAGCGTAATCGATTGCGATTTCGCATAATGGTTACAGCCTTTGAGAAGCACAGCATGCTCCGAGAGAAGAATAACTACTGAATAAACGCTCACCTGCGCTTTTCCGCTAAGTTAAGAGAGAGTATCCGGTTCAGCATATCCGCCGACCATCCCAAAATCGAGTTTAAGGCAATAGCGTCTGCGAATTTTTCCCGGAATGCTGGCGGATTTCGGTAAAAAAAAAAAAAAAGAAAAAAAAAAGAAAAAATAATAAGAGAAGCAAGAGCCGATGGACAGGGCCAGGGTGCATACCTCTCAGGAGGGCCAGCCCACGGAGAGGTCCACGCCACGGCTGCGCGCGTGAAAGCCAACAAACGAGACAGCGTTCAACTACGACGACGCGCGCAAGCAACGAGTGTGGAAGCCGCGATGGCTCGCTTGTATACGGACGCACGCGGCGAAGGTTCGGGAAGCTGAACAGGAGGACGGGGGAACGGCGAGCCCTGGGGCCAAACACGTGACACGGGCTGGAGAGTAAGAGAACGATCAGCGAGACACGCCCCCCAGGGGCCCCCCTCGGCGGTAAACACTGTAATTACGCCTCCGGGGTGCCTCCTCTGAGAGCCAGAGCAGCAGAATAGCAGCCGGACCGAGAGGAACGGACGCCGCTGCTGAAGCTCGGAGTAGAACACAGCATGCAGTGCGCTCGGGAGGGAAGCCTGTTCGACAAAACGCCGAAGAAACCCCGAGTCGTATCGTATCGGCTCCAGCCTCCCGAGACTGAGCGCGCTCAAGGAGACACATATACGCAATCGGCCCCACAACACATGACCTTTTACCGTGTGTTTTTCAAGCCCAGATAACTGTAATGTGACCTAATACGAATGTTCTTAACTATTTTTTATTACTGTGTGGATCGCCTGAAAGAGGATCGGACAGCGGTAGAAAGCCTACGCTTCATGCAGCAGCCAAAGAAGGGGGTCATCATTGTCGTCATCATCATCATCGTTGCAATAAAAATTTCGACAGCTGTTCAAATACCATATGTAAGCAATTGCTGGCCGAATAGACGGCGTTAATATAGGCCAATAGTTTCACAGCTCTAATCAGCATTGCAAACACGTTTGAAATGATGCATGATTGTGCATTCTTTAACCTTTAGCCGACTAAAGAACGACTTGTTGCCCCATGGAAAGAAGGTTATTTCTGAAAAAGCCCTGCCGTTGTGACGCACTGGTTAGGGCGCACGACTGCTGCATTCAAGGATGCGGGATCGAATCCCAGGATCGCACTTTGATGAAAACGAAAAGCAAGGCGCCCGTGTGCTGTGCGAAGTGCACGTTAAGAACCTTCAGGTGGTATAAATTTCCGGAGCCCTTCACTACGATGTCTCTCATAGTCTGAGTTGCTTTAGTACGTTAAACCCGATATACCAATTAACGGTTTATAAAATGTCTGGCCTTCATTTTGTTCCGGTTTACATTAGTACAGTGTCGACGGCCAACAATTGAAGTACAATTAATGTTTAAACTCGATAAACATGCTAGCCTATGTGAACGAAATTTTACTTCGGGGTACCTTTTTCTTCTCGTTCTTTATATTTTTTCATCACCTCTCTTTGACATCTAGCTGAGGTATAAGCCTGCAAACAATGTGATTCGAAATGGCGCCATAAACAAACACCGATGCTCACACGAGGTACCTCTACAGAACGCCGGCCGTTCAGCTCAAGGTCAACGCCGTTCAACAGACACCTTTGTCGCAGTCTGTCAGTGTAAATCGATTCCAGACATGCAACCGTAAGATAAGTAACTGCAAATGAATTAGGCACTAGGAGGCGTAATGTGCGGATAATTGACGCAGACAGCGGCCGGGAAAACTTTGTTCTGAAGTGATTACACAGCTCTCCGACGTTGTTTGCACGTGAGAGATTTCTCATGGCGTATCTCAGATTCGCGGGCGATGCTCTAATGAGGACCGCGCGCGAAACAACTTCTCAAGCTTTTTCACACACATGCATGCGCCAGAGCAAGTATACAGCGCAACAAATTATGGAGGCTCGCTTGGACTGTGAACTTTTACGTCTGCATTTTTGTGCTTCAAGGTATAACGCATGTACGGGCAATGTTCTGCAGTAGAGGGAAAATGAATTTAACACTGGGATAAAAAAAAAAAAGTTTTTTTTTTTACCTTTTTTCTTCCTGCTGCGAAAAGCTATGACCGTACGTCATAAGAGAGAAGTAACAGTGCCGTTACCTAACCTGCATCTTTTTAATTCCGCCTCTGTAGTGCCCCAGTTCTTCAATAATTACTCGCAACAGCATACAAAATGAACAACTGATGTTTATTTGAGATGTAACGTTTTCCGAAGGCGACAAATAGAAAATAGAAAAATTAATACTCTTTTTTTTTTGTGTGTGTGTGTGTGTGTGTGTGTGTGTGTGTGTGTGTGTGTGTGTGTGTGTGTGTGTGTGTGTGTGTGTGTGTGTGTGTGTGTGTGTGTGTGTGTGTGTGTGTGTGTGTGTGTGTGTGTGTGTGCGTGCGTGCGTGCGTGCGTGCGTGCGTGCGTGCGTGCGTGCGTGTGCGTGCGTGTGGGGGGGGGATATGCACCGTTTGGTGTTATTGCGCAATGCGCGGGACAAAAATGCTTGCATCCTGTATGCGCGAAACAAGCAATACTCCAGGCACCAAACACAACGCTCGCTTGTATAGCCAAAACGAGATCACATCAGCCTCTTTCTTCCTCTCGCAACCCATGCTCAGTCCGTGCAGCTCTTTTCCACAAAATCCGCACAACTAACAAAGCGTCGCCGTAAATACGTCACAGCTCGCGTATCTTGTACCTGAACCGCCACAGCATGCTAGGAGCAGGACACAACCAGACGAGCGCTGTGTATACATTTCAGAGAAAGAAAGAACAATTCGGAAAGAAACCTCTTGAAATATCTCTCCAGAGCCAGTAGGACGACGACAACCACGCCAGGAGAGATGTGGCACCCTTTTTGTTATTTGGCCATGGGCCCAAAAAACGCGGACGACTGCGTGGCCCGTACGTGGGCATTTACAGGGTCCGGCGGCACACACAGACACGGGCAGTCAGCACGTCTCGTATTTCGAGATTTTGCGCCGCTGGCAGTGTCGCTGTAACACGCAGCGGCAGCAGGGAATGTGTGGCTCTCTTATCAGAGCACGGCAGCTGCGTCTCACGCAGCGTCGCTGCCGGCCCGGACCGGCACATATACGTAGACGGCAGCGTCGCGAGCAGAGAAAGAGAGAGAGGCCTCTTGGAGCGGACAGCTGTGTTTGCCCAACAACGACCAGGTGACGCACCGCAAACACGCTGCCCCGTATATACACTCTTTCTCCGCTCGCTCTCTCCTCTTCGGTCATTCCGGTCGCCCATCTCATTTTGCGTTTCTCCCGTTTCATTTTTCTTTTTTTTTTTTTTTTTGACACCCCTCTCTGCTGTTGAGTTCAATTTTTTGCATTCACATTCTGCAGTGGCGGACGCGCCCCTGCATCGCCTCTTGCATGGAGCGAACTCGCGACCTATTTTGCATATTACAAAAAAAAAAGTGAATGAAAGCTCAGGCGCGCTCACGTGAGAAGCGTTAAGCGCCAGAAGTTGTAAACACTCTTGTTAAATGACTCTGTGTCCGTCGGATTTGTGTTTTCAATGGCGGCTTAAAGAGCGCACAAACTGGCAAGACGTGAAGCCACTGCTCTCTACCTAGAGAACCCCAAAATAGATCTAGTGAATTTTCGTCGCTCTTTCTTCTTGAAATAGGTTCTTCTTGGTGATTTGAAGGCGTGGCAAATTGCACCACGGGGATCAGATACGACGAATTATGGATAACGACACTTGATGAGTTACAAAGAGATTAACTGAAGTTTATATACAAAACTTGTCAATATTTACAGCAAGGTTAGGCAAAAGAGACATAGATCTGTCTAGCTCGGTCTAGCCGAAGGTGTACGCATCAAGCCATAGCTCAGAACCGATAATTTGTCGTCTCTGATCCCCGTCTTGGACGGGGGCGCACCTGTGGTGCAATTTGCCACGTCTTCGAATCACCAAAAAGAAAGAGCAACGAAAATTCACTGGCGCAGTCGACAGGATCCTGTGGGAGCACAGGAGGAAGATGACAATTCACTGATCTGTAGTGATATTTGAGTACAGCATGCCGTATTCCCCGATACGGGATCACTAATTGTCGAGAAATACATATGTAAGCATGCAAATGCTATACCCCTAACACTTTCACAGCCCTTGTCCAGCCGCGGTTGCTCAGTGGTTAGGGAGCTCGACTGGGATCCCAATGATGAGGCGCCCGCTTTTCGGTGGAGGTAGACAGCAATTAATGCGCCCGTGTTAGTACAAGTGTTAGTACAGGTGTTAGTACAAGTGTCAGTACAAATTAGAGAACCCCAGGGGCGTGGTCGAAATTTCTGGTGCCCTCCACTACGTACGGTGTCCCTCATAGCCCGTGTAACTTTGGGAAAGCTAAACCTTGTAAACCAAACCAGCCATATAATCGTCGTTACGGAAGCTGTGGATGAAAATATAACGATGCGATATGCAGTGTAAAGTGCATGAAATAGGACTTCGAATAAAGCATAGTAATTAGGAAAATAAAACATTCAGTCCTGCCGTCCTGGGCAGTAGATTTGCAAGTTTGGATTCAAATAAATAAACCAGACATGAACGCCTTGTGAAGACGCAACTCAAGTACTATTTATTTTTAGTGGACGTAAATTTTCCGTTCGCTTCATCGGTTAAAATGTCTCTGCAACACTAAAAGCAAACCGATTTTCGCAACCATGGTTACAGTATGAGATAGCGCCACACAGGTGAAAAGCCATTGCGCCGTAGAAGTGTAGGACAAAGAACATGCGTATGTGTACACAACTGAGCTAGACTATACTGGAAAACTCAGTTGAGAGCTTCACACATTGCCCTTGATGCACCGCCGATATAGTGAGATCCACGTGCGGAAGTGTAGCTTTTATCAAATATCGCCACTATGTGGATGGGATGTTTACTTGGTTTTATTTTTGTCCACGAGCAATTGTTTGTCGTTTGGAGAGCTTGTCCTGCTATTTGAGACTATATACACCGGAATCGTTCCCGCCCTCGCCGGACAGAGAAACTGCAGTGCGCCGATACATTTTTCACGCCAACCGCTGAAGACACCCGGGTGATAAGAGAGGTATACAGCTTGTGCTTTTCACTTCCAGCGCAAAACAGCCGAAGATAAATGAGCGTAGGGCACGCGCCGCTCAAAATATCGGCAAAACAATCAAGCCAAGTCTCTCCGCCAGACCCCCCCCCCCCCCCCCCCCCACCTTTTTTTTTTTTTTTCAGTTATACTTTCTCCACCCATTTGCAAGCCCTTATCTTCAACGTGTTCTCCTATATGCAGGGAACAGGGAGGAAGGTTCGAGGATGGAAAGAAATGCTTTCAGGGTTAAACATAGCTCCAAAATACAAAAGAAAAGTGTTAGGTAGAAAACAAGGGGGGGGGGGGGGGGGGGCAAGTTTGGTTTCGCGCTCGTCTGCCCCAAAAAAAACTCGTCCACGTAGCCATTATCACACAAAAACAGTTTTCTTTCTTCGCCATCCCCGATCACTGGCATTAGGCTAATTGACAGTTGTCACGGGGCGCGGTCCGCGTTGAACGCGTTTTTTTCCTCCTCCCCGCTTCACTTTCGGCCCTTGCTGCGTCCGGCCAGTGTTCGCGTGCGCTTCCACGCACCTGCAGAAGCGAGCCAGCGGCCCGACAGACACCGCCCCGCTTTTAAGGGAGCCCTCTTTCGTGAACCTCCTCCGTTCACGCGTTTCTCGTTAGGAAGACCTCAGCGAACGACGCGGAAGGAAGCCCGTAGAAAAGAAGGAATAACGAAAGTAAAGTAGCCCGGGGGGCGAGCAAACAGTTTACAGGTGTGATACTACGGGAAGGAATGTGTATAAGACGAAAGACAAAAAAAGCACGAGGGGCGATCGGAATTCCTAAAGCGAGCAGTCAAGTTTGAGCGTGGCTTTACGCTAGCGGCGTCGTAAGTATTGGCTGCTGCAGTAGTTTTCCTGTGATAAGTCGCCCAGGTGGGCAGGCTTGCACGGAAGTCCGTACGAGGTATGACTCGTGCGCGTGCTTTCTTATATTTCGTTCTTCTATAGCGCCCAGTCTTTCCAGATGCGATGCGATTTTTTGGCTTACAGCGATCTATTCTGATCGCCTTTACGTTAGGGCTACCTCGGAGTGAGCTATACGACTGCGGTGAAAGAACCGTAGGCCCAGTCTTGATCAAGTTGTTGGGACACAATCTCCAGTTATTTTATTTGTTACTGTTTTTTTTTTTTCTTTTGTAGAACCATATTACGTCCAGGAGGTGCATGACTCTTTCTTCCCATAAAAAACTAAACACCGGCTTTTCATAACAAAAACATAACGGAAATATATGTTTGTTCAAAGTGTGTAAGCCTTTACGTTTGTGTAATAGCACGAACTGAGCATCTGTGATACGTCAACATTTGTTGACGCGATGAAAACAGGGACAAAGAGAAGGGCGATGTGCGGAACATATAATCCAGCAGAGGTTAGAACAGAAACTCGCTTTGTTTCTGAAGAGAGACCTTCGAACGCTGATGCGTACCGCGTACATGATCAGGCTATCTGTAGATATAGCATAAATTAGCTCTTAATGTCAAGCCGTCGGAAGCCCCCCTGTTGCATATACTGCCTGCACGCTGCCCGTCGTGACAAGGGAAAGGGCTGGGATGGGCTATACACGGCTGTTAGCCATGATAAAGCGCTCGTGCAACAACAGCGTTTGCTTTGTGCTATGTCAGAAGGATAACCACGCCTTATAGATGATGGAGTTTGAGGTGTGCACCAGGATCTGCTGGCGCTGTATTTACGCCAGAAACAAACAAACAAAAGAAAGGCATCGCACATACATGAATCTGTGATGCAAGCCAGATTAAAGAGTAGCCTGTACCTCCGTCCACTTCGTGGCTTCCAGCTACACCGAAAAACAAAATAACGGGCACCCTACCGCTATTATCTGATGCACAAGTTTAAGACAAAGCGAAGCTGAGGAATTCATTCTATCAAACTGGAGTGACGCTTCTGCGGCTAGTATAAACTAAGGAAACACAATGAAACGAAATGCGTGCAGAACCGCGCGGCAACTCATAAAAGAACTCATTTAGTCGTAGTGGATGCAGCAAGCAGCTTCGTTCCATCAGTGGAGCAGCCACAGACCGTGGAAAACATAAAACGCAATGCGTCTGAAGATGGAACCCGATCTTTTCCTAAGTACACGACGTGTCTACTCGACGCACGGGCGGGTGTTTAACCCACTCACTCCAGCCTATTCCAGGCGAGGAAAATTGAGACGTAGTGTACACGCCTACGCGCGGGACACAGACCGGACGTTCACGCATGCAGACTCGTGAAACGTGTCTAAATACATACAAGTACGGAGCGAGTCCGGGGCTGCTTTCAGAAGCATGGGTGCGTGATTCTTTTGAATGTCCCGCTCACGTTCTCAGCTTCGCGCACAGTCACATGACAAACGGTCGGCGATTCGGCATATACGAACCGGAAATCACAGAGGTATACGTAGGCAATCTCGTCCGATAACCTGTTCAGCGAAGCGAGCTGCCTGGCTTCCGGACGAAGATAACGCGCTACGGAGACTTCATGTGGAGCGCGGCCGGTTGCTCTTGCCAAGGTCAACTCCTGCGTGCTGGGATGAGACGGACGGCCATTATCCCTCCCTCTAGGACGGTTGCTTCCCATTTAATTGTGCCCACATTACAGCTGAATGTTGGTGCGCAGCCGGCAGGCCCATGGTAGCGGGCAGCTACTATATCTACAGGTGATAACTATCTCGTAACTAGCTTCCTCCCTAGATAACCAGTGTGTTTCATATCAGTCTGCAAGGCAAATCGCGCCGCTCGATGGTAACTATAGTCCGATTCTCATCTTTGATTTAGGCACTGCCGGACATTAGGCGAGGCAATATGAGAAACAATTCTGCAACCATCTTGTCGCCGCTTCATCCGCAGCCCATAAATAATTAGATTGTGCATACAGCCAAACAATACTCAAAGTGGATTTAGGTGCATCTATAACTGACGATAAGATCTATGCACTAGTTCGTAAGGTGGCAGGCTTAACAACTTCATAAGTTTCGAAGGCAAATAGATCAATTCCGAACTACTTGCAATTTCGGTATATGTCGAATCTAAAGCCTGTATATGCTCAGGAAGTCAGAAGACGCAACAAGCGAGGTCGGCTGGAGGTAATAAGAAATGATGTGTGGAAACTTAGGCGCTTGGTGAAGGTTGGCGTGCGCATTAATTCCGTACAGGGTTGTATTAACTATTCGCCATGTCCGGTTTGGCGCTTTTCATGCAGATTGATAACCAGGGAAAGAATGAAAAGTTGCACGCCTGATTAAGGTGGCCCGTGCATTCGCGTCTGCCGGTCGACACACAGCACGGAACTCGCCCGGTACTATTAACACGCTAATTCTTACATAAGCCTTTTTTTAGGCTCCCCCACCCCCCCCCCCCCCCCCTTCCCCTCGGCCTGATATCTCTCTACAATTTCACTCTTCGCAGAGAATTTTGCAGCCGCATATTACGAGGCGGAGAAACAATGGAGGAATGAAATATTGAGAAAGAAAGAAACGAAAACTTAAATGTGACCGATAGCCTGCACGCACCTAAATGCAGCAAAAAGTGCAGGAGACAAAGAAGGCGAGGTTGCTGCTGGACCATTGCTGGAAGTAAAATGAAAACGAAGCAAAGATATGAAAGAGGAGACGAGGAGGGGAAACGAAGCCCAAGAACAAAAGGGGAGGCGGCCGCTGGGACCGCGCTGGGTCCCCTGATGGATGCGTCTTCCAGATCCGGTACGCTCTCGGGCGCAAGCCGCTAATTAGCGTTCTTCGCGCAGCCTCAGTCTCAAAAATTCATCTCTTACTTTTGAGTTTCCTCCAGGAAAAAAGTGAAGGTGGAGGGGGACGAGACGACGGGAGGAAAATGCCCCACCGGGCCCAGCACACTATAGTATCAGGTTCCCTCTGGCTGCGACTGGTCACTCAGTGCGCATGCGTTCTATAGGCACACTTCTACACTGAATACACATGCTCTAATCGTCTGAGCAGAGCGACGTCGCAGAGGTGTTTCTAACATTCACGGTAATTCAAGTAGCAGGACCTTAATGTGAAGCTGAAGGATAAGTATTAAAATACGAGAGATAACAGTTCTCAGCCTCTGTAAGGACGGATATTTGTAATATAATGAGAGCTAATACAGAAGTTCATGCGCTGTATTCAAGCTATATCTTCTTCCACGTATTGTGAAGGGGAGGCTATACACCAGGCACAAGGCAAGTGATTATGGTTGGCCATGTGATTCACACTAAAGCCTCAAATGCTTGAAGGCTAAAATGCCGTTTTTAATGTAGAGTTGTAGGACAATAAAAAAAAAATATCAATATGCTGGGACTAAATAAGTTCGAACCAAATTAACTCACAATTAATACTGACTCAATGCGAGGACAGCCCAGCTTTGTCTATTTACGCCTGCAATGCATTCTGCTCTCAAGGCACAAGTCCAGTGCGCGAAGTTTTTGAGCTAATGTTCCAACTTCCGAATTCTGGACAAAAACATCAGAGGGACATCAAATTACATTATGTTGTCAGTGAGTTAGCAATGGGAGCTGTTAAAGCATTTATATCGAGTTTCTGTCATTTCTTTATGGTTGTGTTTCCGGACCCCTCAACATCTTTTCGCACACAACCAGACCTCCCTACAGTTCAGCGAGCTGGTAGTCAGGTGTTTTCCCGTAGGTTATTAGAGGTGATTACAGCGACGTAATGAAAATTTGCCAAAGTATACGTCATTCGGCCTGATGACGTCACTTCCGTCCAGCCAATAGGGTCTGGTGACGTTCCTGCCCACCATCGAATTGGAACTCTTTCGGCCTGGTGGCATTGCTTCCCACAAGGAGAGACAGCACACATCTTCACGTTGGAGCTTCTAATGCCGACGCACTAAAACACTGCTAACAATTTCTATTTTTATATGTCTGAGCTGAGAATACCACTCGTATATTTGCAACGCAGCGCTCTTCCTTACTCTCAAGGCGTAGCTATCGACTGACTGTTTGAGCACTTATTTTCAAAGGAACAGAGCCTCCCCAACCCCAGCATAAAATCCTATTGCACTCAATACCCCTGCTTATTTCTTCTTCACAGCGGACAAACTGGCCATTAATAGGAGGCGGGAATTCGTTAGTCGGATGCCACGCAGTATAGATACAAACATACGTCAGCCGCTTGCTGATAAAAGAGCCGAAACGGATGTGGAGAAACGAAAGGAAGACGTGCAACAAGAACAGATTTCGGCAACTGCCTCTTCACAGAGCCGACGCGAATGGTCGGCCCCGCTTCATTCGCGGCCGCGCTCTAACCGCGCTAAACGAGAAGTCCGGCTCATGTCATTCAATTCAGGGTGGGCCTGCCGGCATCTTTGATGCGGCAGGTGCTTCCGGTGGGCCGTGCAAGGTGTGTTCCGTGTTCCGTGCTGCTTGTAACAGTGTGCCATTGCTATAGGCCGAGTTGCCCGAAACGCAGCAGTCTGCTTTCTCGGAGCTCTACGAAAGCTCAAGAAAGGGCTAGGACGTATACACATGCTGTGACGGCAGCTATACTCAAATTTCAGGAGGTGACACCCTAGGTAATAGTCGTCCAAAAATACCCTATACTCGGCAACAACTACGTGGGGACGTATTAAGCTTTTTTTTTTTTTTTTTTCATGTCCCTGAAAATACAACAGTGCCATGTCTCACGAGTAACTGAACTGAATAGGATCCAGGTAGAACGAGATGAAGAAGATGGCTTGCACGGTATGAAAGAGCACTGAACAAAGGTAGAGGGGGGAAGCCTTAGTTAGCAGGTCTGTGCCGAGACGAAGACAAGTTCACTTGTCGAAACGTTGGCTCGACCTGCGAATTGAGGCTTCCCCCCTCTACCCTTGTTCAGTGAACTGAATAGAGAGAAATATTTTCTCATCAACTCTAAGTTTTCGCCGCTATCAGCAGTACGTATTTCGTTGCCCAGTAAATGCCAGCGAACCCACGAAAGCCCGAACAATAAATTATATTCACTAAAAACAAAATTTGGATGGAGTTCTACTCAGTGTCTCTCTAAGGCAAATAAACGTAATTTCCGAGGCATTCTTCCCCTCCGCCAATTTATCGTAATGAGGCCACAGAAGCTGTGTTCGATACCCAGAACATGTTGCTAGAAGCATTTTTATCGCAATGCCTATACGAACTAAATCATGCTCATCAGCAGAACGTAGTATACATGGCACTGAACAAGGTGCTTCAGTATATGATACCGATAATGCGTGCTACCGACCGTCACATATTTCGTTGCAAAACTCGTCCATATCCTTTGCACGTATGCGCGCATGAGTGCAATTGCATGAAGGCAACCTGAGTTGCGTCCCATCCGAACGCGCATTACGTGATCGCCTATACACGAACGCGGCGCCACGGACACCCACAGATTCAACTCAAGAGCAAACAAGCAATAAAGAATGTAAGATTGCAGGTGCCTACAACTGCCCATTTCATTCAGACATTCGAATGCTCAAAGGATGGCGTTTGCGCAAACCGCCTCTGGCATGCGTTCCTTTTCAAACTGCTCAGCTCCGCCCACTGAAGCACCCCTCCCGCGGTATCCGTGCCGCAGTCCGTGTCGGTGGGATCGGCCGCAGTCGTCGGCAGCACATACGTACGCAGTCGCCAGTTGTGCCACTCCCATGCCGATTGTAGGCGAGCGGCTCAGGCAGCGTTTCCAGACGCCGCGCCAACCGATGAATCGCGCCGGGCAATGCAGCGCTCTCTGCTTCCATAAAGTTTGCGGGCATCGGCTCTCGCTCAGAGACAGTATATACGTAGTGCGAAGGAGCTGCGAGCCGCACGCCTCTGTGTCGCTGACTGCGCGCCCTTCGTCGACAACGTGTACTTAGGGTCTTTGCAGTATACCGGACGTGCACCTCCGAGGTCGTATATACACTCCCAGCAGGCGCGGTGGGAATGAATCCTATAGCTGCGTGCCTTCCTTTCTGTTGCGTTGCCATATGGCTGGGAGACCGGATGGTCGCTGAGTGCATTCCTGCCCAATGTTAGCGAATGCTAACAGAGTGCGAATGCGAAGTGGAACCCCAGTCGATGTAGGCGGTAGAATTTTGAAATTGGAATAGAAATACAGGCTTAAGGAGATAAGGATAAACTACCTTGAATACGTCATGAGTGCTGTTCACGAAAAAAAGAAAGCTGTAGTAGTTATCTGTGGACCATGGTACGCTAAATGTTTATTACTCCGCTGAACAATAAAAAAAAAAAAATCAACTGTTGAAATATGACCGTATGAAAGAAGCCAGAGGCAACGGCCGACATTATCGAGCTTGTAATCTAACATATAGTCTATGTAGCTCGTGAGCCACATAGCATGATCCGAAAGCGAGCCCTTTTGGCACTATACTGAAAATTGAAAAAAATTTATTTCCAGTAATATACAGGAAATGGGCCTCGAGCGGAAAGCTACAACGATAGCTTGAGAGATGCCCGAGGCCCAGTAATGGCAGAGCAGCAAGACGTGTGACATTAAGGCGAAGATATGCATATATAACATGAAAATTATGAAGCACAGAAAGAGCACATATACACAAATGAAATAGCAAGTTAAAAACCAGCACAGTAAATTAACGGTCCACAATAATGTAACAGTATGCAAGAAACATAGCAACAGTGCAAATCTGGTTCTTTGTGCTCTCCACAAATGGTCCACAGCTAATGGTTTGGTAGTTAACTCTAACAAGACCAAAGCAGTCTTTTTTCGTCCCCCTATAGCCTGGGCTAAGGGGACGATACGTTGGGCAAATGTATATCGAGCACCATTTGAAGGTACAACATATATATCCTGTAGTAGACATTGCCAGCGTGCGTGTGTGGGAGGGAGAGGCTCAAACTGTTTACATTGCATATTATTGGCTTATTTTATAGGTAACCAGAAAATATTGAACGGTGGACTTCTTTCTGCCCCGAACGAATTGATTGTGGCGTTTACTGCAGATTTTAGTTGTATCCGGCTATACAATGCTCGAGCCATTAAGGGCATGTTTACCTGAATGCGTGCATATACACAGTGATTGGACCAGGCACGACATAATAAGAACAGCCGCTTTCCTGAGCTACACACACACACACACACAAAAAAAGTTTATTTGCACCAGACATCTGTCGTAAAAGCTCAGAAGTTACATAATATACACACTCGCATGCTCCTAATCTACTCCTCATTCAAAACACAACGCAGGCGATAAGCAATACGTAATGCCAATCATTCGAGCCCCTCCCTCCCTCCCACACACTTACGCTCGCAACGTCTGCTATAGCAAATATGTTCCTTCAAACGGCGCGCAATATACAACACTTGCTTATCGCATGACACCGAAAGGGCTCGCTTTCGGATCATGCTATGCGGCTCGTGTTGCACCACCAGCTTTTCAAACCTCTTAAAGGTGAGACTCGTCCTCACCTCTCCGAAAGTTACGATTTTCACGTATGTCATACGGACGCTCAACTACAATGCAATGGTTTAAAAGCAAACCGCTTGGTTTCTTTACTCGCGAAAAAAAAAAAAAAATAAAACAAAAAGCTGCTCATGTGAAAACGTAACATCCATGCTTAGGAGGGCAACTATTTCTCAATCGCTTATACCACAAACCGTGAAAGGTACGGACCGAAAGAGCAGGAGTGAGGGGTACTATGGTTTCGTACTCGACCGCCACGACGCGCCCTCCTTTTCTGCCGACTCGGTGCGTGTAGAACTTCGTCGCGGGGGCTACTCAGAGGAGAGGGCGTCGGAAGCCACTTCGATAGCGGAGAGGAGAACAAAGGCCATCGTTAATTACGACGACGCAGAACCCGAGCACGCGGTCGGGCGAAGTGGTTTTTGAATGAAAACCGCGAGGGCCGATAAGACGCGCGCACTGAGAGAGGGGCGGGGTGGGGAATATTAATGGCGTCGTCATCGTCTCGGTTTCTCTTTCCGGAGAGCGAGCGCTGCTTATGGCCGATATTTCAGGAAGTTCCGCAGTTGGAAAACCGGGTAGGAATGCAAAAAGAGGACACCGGGGGGTGATATGCGGAAAGAGATAGCGGCTACCATTAATCACCATTCGAGGGATGTTGCGTGGCTCTCGGGGGCGAGATAAGAATTGCCGTCCGGACTCCTATAATATATAAACTATCTTTCCCTCGCGATTCTTCTACATTTCCAAAAGGGCGCTATTTGATTTAAATTACATTCGTAAAAAATGTTCGAACCGAGTTAGCCGCATACATACTGAAGCCCCCCCCCCCCCCCCCCCTTTTTTTCTTGCACATAGCTCGAAGCAGATGCATCTGCATGAACTGTCCACTAATGTGCGCATGGAAGTTCTTACAGTAAGAGTCATCCTCTTCACTGCAACTTCACAACGCGTTCCCTGCAAGTTAAACTTGCTTAAACTGATCGGCTGTGGCGGTGACATTGACATGTTGAACCGGAAGAGAGTTTCAGGTTTAGAAGATATACGTCTCTCTTCTGTCAAATATTTAGGAGAATCCCCCAAAGTGGAGTGGATTTATAATAAGGGAGTAATTACTCAGTGATATCCACCCAAGCGCAGCCATACGGCTGCAAAGGAAAGCTATACAGCTTTCTCAGAAACTTCGTAGTTAAAGAAAAATTCGTCCTGATCCGGGAATCGAACCCGGCACCACCGCCTTTCCGGGGCAGTCACTCTACCGACTCTGCCCCTGAAAGACGGTGGTGCCGGGTTCGACCCGCGGATCAGGACGAATTTTTCTTTAACTACGAAGTTTCTGAGAAAACTGTATAGCTTTCCTTTGTAGCCGTATGGCTGCGCTTGGGTAGATGCCAATGAGTAATTGCTTTCTTATTACGTCTCTCTTCTGTATCCGCATGATCGGAATGCAAGGAAAAAAAAATAGACAAAATGGGCCCGTAGAAAAAACAGCACGCACAAATACCGCAAATGTACAGGTACAAGCCACACGCAATGTTCTTTGTGGGAATTCAGCTGTCTACTTTGTTGAACGCGAATCCACATTTGATGGCCGCCCCAGGCAGCACTCAGCCCAGTATTGGAGTGCATTGGAAATGTACTGGCCCTGTGCTGGGTCAGACATTGCGAACACATTGCCAATGTTGGCAACTTGGCTAATGTTTCGTGCTGTCCGGTGCGTGTAGACTTCACCAATCCTCGCAAGCAGTTTACTAAGCGATGAATGCGTACATGGAAGCAATAAACTATGCGCGAAACATTGTCTGTCAAGTGGTTGCAGAGTTCAATAACTTCCCGCACGACTGTTGATATTCAAGGGGTATCAAAAATCGGCTCGTCGGCGAGATGCAAGAGAGTCTTTCCATTCCAACGTCATCAGCAATGCAGCTACAAACAACAGCGCACGTAACGTTTCTCAGCTCGAGACAACAACCTTTCTCTGTGCACTCGTGCGGGCGTGGTCGTGTTATCTTCGCGCCCACTTCCCGCGCGCTCATTACCGACGCGCGGATGGCTCTTCCTCGGCGTCATGCCAAGAAAAGAGCGCGGGCCGCGCGCGCGCGCTTTCAGAGTCGCAGAGGCAAACAGCGGCTTCCCTGGCGTCTCAGATTGGGCATTCATGCGAGCGCATGCAGTGTCGCCCACGCGCATCGAGTCGCTCGCACCAATGAATGCGCGATACGCACGCTGAGCAACGACGGAGACGCGAGGTTGTTTTTGCTGGTTAGCGGACATCTCTGCTGCCACTGCGCACGTCAAATGAACGTGCAAGCGAGCGAAACGAACAGTGAGGGAGAGTAGATACGCGCTTCGGGGAGCCATGGGCACAGGGGATGCTCGAGTATTCAAAGGTTCTTCTCATGCGGACGGAGCATTGTGCGTTTTTAATAAAGGCCCGCTGACGTAGGTTCTGCTATTTCACGCGTGGCTTTCGCCTCCTTTATTCAACGGTAGCTTTTAATTTGGCTATAATAAATGAAAAGAAGAAATAACAATTCTGATTCGTTGACTCATAAGGATGCGGGAGGAAGTCACTACAAATTTATTTCGAAGTGTTAGTATATTTTCGTCTACGTTCTGGCCATAGGCATTTCTATCGTGATTCTATGGTATTTTGTAAGCCATAGCCCGCGTCCACACATTTCTATATTGTGCCTGGCCGGGGTTTTGTCCGATCATCTTTGAGGTACGAACACTTACACTGCACATGAAATGGTGAAAACGTAGGTAGCGCGACAAATAACGCTTCCAAATTTTTTTTTTTTCCGAATCAATAAAGAGGGATAAAATTATTAGAGCTGCACTCTGTGCCCTTAGGCTTTACTGAATCAAAATAAAGCAAGATACTACCAGCGCTTTTTCGACTCTGCATTCATCTCTCTAGTCGAGATCAAGGAGCCCGTGCCCCACGGTCCGAGAAGACCAGAGTATTCCGGGAACCCTGAAACAAAACGCTCGGCTTTTGTTTCCACGCACCCACACTAAGAGGAGCAGTTCCTTCTCTCGAGCTTCATCGCTGCAGCCACAAAGCCGTGGAATTTTTGTTCTCCTCACATTTCTTTTTTTCTTTTAACGACTGCAAATCGCTCAAATAAGCCAGAGCGCAAGCTCTGTCTGGCACGTTCTTCTACTCAGGCGCCCGCAAGAGCTCCAGGAGTCAGTTGGGGAGAGGGGTTACGGAAAAGCGTCCCGCGCAGACAATACTGTTCTTGCGCGCGCGCCGTGCACTCTGCGTTCGTGCGGCTGCGGCTCAGACGCGAGGGTGGGCTCATGCGCCTCATGGCGAACATATATTCCACCGACGTCAGACATAAACATCTCCGCCGGGCAGAAAAGGGGTGCGTGTGGCCAATGTGCTCCGCTTCTAGTACGCGGTACAATGCTTGCGCCATGTTTTATGCCTCCAGTAAAAGGGGGCCCAGCACCAGACAGCATCCCCTGCTGCTGCTGCTGCTGGAGAGGCTCCGATGATGATGTGGCCCGCTAAATGTGTGTGTATGCCTGAGTGCGTGCGTGTCTGTGTGCCTGCGCGGTTCCGTCGGATATGCGGCCCGCAGCAGCGCCCACTTCTGGCCTACGAAATAATAGCGGAGGAGGCACACCGACCCCTTTCCCTCTCCTCTCGCCCTGTAGGAGAGAGAGACATGAATGGTTGTTTTGAGGTCCCTTTTTCTTTCCCAACGCGGCATATGCTACCCAGGGTATACGTGGAAAACAGCCGGCTCGAACAGAACCGCACTGCCACAATGGTTCTGCATGTGCTTAAGTGCATCCACCGTTTTACTTTTTTTTTTTTTTTTTCAGTCGTAACCCAACTTCTGGAAAATTTAAGATATCAAGGCATTAAAAGATGCGAGAGAGAAAGAGGTGTGGAATTGCCTAGACAGTAGTCTGAGCTGAAACAAAATTGGAGTTGCTTGCTACTGCTTTCACAACAGCTGTTTGGTAAGGTTCATAAGAAGTTCAGAACTACTTGTGAATTCTGAAGAATGCGGTCCTTGATCATGGAGAAAAACATCAAAATGTGCAAGGGATAAGACACGAAGCTTCTGATTACCTGTAGGCGCACAAGTAAAAAAAAAACAACTGAATACTGTGCAAAAGGTAGGAATGGATTATAAAGCTGTCTTCGAAGTAGGAAAAAACAATGGCGGGGCAAATAATATTCGAGAATAATAGCGGGTAGAGAAGCAAACGTTCCAATAAGATCATATAGTAAGGCATGGTATGGTGTGGTATGATTTGATATGATATGATATGATGTGATATAATATGATATGTTGTGGTATGGTATGGTATGGTATGGTATGGTATGGCATGGTATGGTATGGTATGGTATGGCATGGTATGGTATGGTATGGTATGGTATGGTATGGTATGGTATGGTATGGTATGGTATGGTATGGTATGGTATGGTAGTCTTGCCATATGAGACTATTCGAGCCATCGTAGAGGAGGGCTGCGGTTTAATTTCGTATACTCCTTTTTTTCTGCTCCCATAGCATTTTCAATATGTTTTTTTTTTTTTTTTTTTTTTTTCAGTTTGCATGAAATTTTCTGTATGAAATTCAAGTGCGGGGAGCAGGCAGATTTTCAACAACCTCTGGAGAGAATGTCAAAAAATAAGTTAGCGCGACGTAAGAAATGCTTCAAACGCAGACACGGAAACAGCGCACATACACATACACACTAACAAATTTCCCAAGCACGATAAAATATAAACCTAATCATCTGTTCCCGCTATTCTTTCATTCTTTTCAGTTCCACGGAGACAGAGGCTACGGGGCGCGCTTCCCAGGAATTAGGTGGCGCGCTCACCATAAATTCGTCCGGGAGCGAGTCACGCGTGGCCAGCTGCCCCGAGCTCTCCTGAGGGGCGGCGGCTGAGAGCGACCGTCACTTGCGGCGCCTCGCTCGCTAGAAGACTCAGAACGCAGTTAGTGTGCAGCTTTATTCTGCGGTGGCAACGCGAGCGCTACAGCATACATCTACGCTTGTTCATATAACAGCCCTTGGAAAGACCGCAGAACCGCATCCTCTTCATCTGAGGCTGCTTGGAGGAAGATATCAGGTGTCCGAATTCCGACTTAGCGCTTCGCGCGGAACGCGCAGGTTTTCTTGAGAGGATGAAAAACGAGGTCCTCCTACAGCGAAAGCACACACACGTACGCACATACGCGGCTTCTTAAGAAAAAGAGAACTCAGGAAGGAATTCATTTTTGGTTCCCTTCCAACGGGGAGTGTGGAATCAAGCCGAGTACAATTGCTTTCAGATTTTTCTCCGAGTGTCTCCTGCTTCGGTGGCTGCGGAATGGGCGGTGCGAATCTTGGGCGCATTTTATTTTTTCCGTGTTACGTTACTGCCATCGGCCTATGCATTTAACCTGAAAGCAAAATCTGCCATTGTATCTCTTTTTAGCGAACTCCAGAGCAAGACATGTATGACCACCAATCGACCGAAGTTCCCAGAATCCATCCAAGCTGGCAGCGCAGAAAACATGTTTTCCGAAAGAAAAAAAAAAAAAAAGAAGCAGACGATTTCAAGTTTTTTTGAATTTCGTTCCCTGAATAAAAGACATGCAACCATTTGGCGCCGTCTCTAGACGCACACTATCACTTCTCCACAGTTCCTCTCCCACTACCACCCCCTGTATCCCACCTCCGCCTGTGTACTCTGCCCTGAACCCTGCGCAACTGCCCTACATATCTTCACCCTAGGCCCGGCGGACGCTACCTTGCGGGGCACGTAGCACCTCTCCAACTGGGAGGCCTGGGAGGCCCTACTGCACTCCGAGGACCCGGTTCAGCAAAAAGAACGGACAGGGCTGCCGACATCTTAGACCGTAGTAACATGAACGTTTGAGTGCAGTGGGGCCATACCGCGGCCCAGGGGATTCCGGGTCCCAAACTTCTCTGCTTTGCAAATAACAATTTCTCTCTCTCTCTCTCTCTCTCTCTCTCTCTCTCTCTCTCTCTCTCTCTCTCTCTCTCTCTCTCTCTCAGCGACAACCAGTGTCTGGCATCCTCTGCTGTCTATGAATGCCAAGAATAACTTCACAGCTAGTTTGACCCAACAAAAGGGAATCGGCGTTACCTGATTAAGAGACCACCGACATGTCCTATTAAGATGGGGTCCCACCAAGGGATATTGCAGTTTCTATAGCTTTATATTGTTTATATAAAAAAACAAACGGGGTGGGGGGGGGGGGGGGCGTGTTACAAACCGATACGTGTATAGGCAGCTGACGTCGGAGGCTCGTGGTCGTTCTCGCACTAAAATATATTTTCAGTCACGCGTACGTCGTTAACAGCATTGTTTTCCCTCGCTCTCAGTCAGTCCCCTCGAGGCGCAAAACGAGGTTAAGTGAAACGCACACAAGCCTCTCCGCGCGCGTCGCGTCCCCGTATCTACGCTCATCGAAATCACGTCCTCGAGAAGCGCAGCCACCGTGCGTCGCTGTTTTCGGGTGCGTCGTGCCGGGAGCGAAGGCGAGTTATTGTTTTTCACCATTTCAAAGCTAACCACTGGAACGGCCCAATAAGGGCACAGACAGCCCACTCTGGGGCGCGCGCACACACGAGGGTCGCCTGAGCAACGCGCCGCGCATTGTTGAGCGAGGAGTGTGTAATCACCGAGCGCCTCCTGGCAGTCGCTGCGCTTGTCGGAGTACGTGCGAGCGCTTTCGCGTGCAAGGCGAAGCCGGCGTCAACACGAGCATGACTGCAGTTATCGCGAAAACGCATCCGAAACAATACATCTTCTGCCGCTGGGTGGAGGAAGAGAGAGAGAGACGCGGCTTGGAGATGTGCTGCGAACCCGGATCACGCACTAGGATTTCTTTTTTTGGTAAACAAACAAGGGTGGCCCTCCATTTATCCTCAGTGACTAGCACGGGTGACAGAGTGTCCACGGACTATTACGTACAGGCTGTCTAGGAGCGCGTCTCATCTGCAGGGATGGCTGGACGGCTTGCCAGAAGGGCTGTTAATGGAGAACGCCTGGCGTCTGGCCCCACAGCTTCCGGGCTTCTTTGGTGTATAGTGGAGGAAATTTGAATGGCTTGGTGCCCGATATAACTCTGGCTAACATTTGGAGGGGAAAGAGGAGGCACGAGAGAGAAAGAGAGACGGAGGGAGGAACGAGAGAGAAAGAGGGAGTGAGGCTAAACCACGACTTGGTTATGGCACAATGCCTGAAGAAACAGCGCGAACAACATCGACGAACCGGAAACATCGCTCTTGCAGTCGGCACCTTGAACGACGAGGAAAATAATCGTACAGCATGCATACGCCGCATGTGTCCGTTACGACTTTCATTTCTCCGGTCTCTTCCTGCTGTACATCGCAGTTCATTCCCAGGAGGCGGAGAGTATAGAATTAAGGCAGTGAGCGAGGCTTAAAGAGATGAAATATTTACATGATGGAATTGGAGAGAGACCTTTACTGTCTCCACGGTGGCAAAACATAGTACGGCGTATCCTACAGGAAACTGAAAAGAGACAGAGCCCTTTAAACGGAGTTTGAAGTAGCATTTCGTATACACTTTGGCATATATAAGTCCGGCAATACGTCCATTCGCTACTGTGTAGTTGCTTAATTAGCGTGCGCATGTATTACGTTCAGGTAACGCGGAATGTTGGGCAAGTTGGGGAGTCGGGTTTAAGACTCAACGCCAGTCTTTTCCACTAGTGCCAAGTTTCAAACAGGCACCATAAAATAGAGCTTTAGTGTCACTTCTATAAGTATGCGATAACCTAAAGAAGTCTATGCATGCAGTTCTGCGAATTTGAACGTATAGATACACTGCTACGTATGAACTGGGCAGTTAACACCTCAATTATCGAAGCGTGCATTTCGGCGGGCACAAAGCGTCTGCGCATTGCTCAACGCAATTAAATCCAAACAGCGGCTTCATTAGCGATGCCATCACCAGGAAGCGCGCACAACTCACGTTCCCGAGCCCAGAAGATAAACCCGAGTCACGAACCTGTCCGGCTCTGTATCTACGGTCCGAATCAACGGCGCCGCACGTGGCCCTGTTGTTCGCGGGCCCGAGTTGGGCAACACGAAGGCGCACGCGGTGGCCTCTCTCTCTCTCTCGATCTTTTCTTTTCCATTCATTTCTTTTACCTTTCGCCCCCAGGCTTTTGGCCAGAAACCGTTTCCGTCTAATTGTTATTTGCCCCGGTGCCAAAGAGCGCGTCATGGACGAGGCGCCAGCAGCAGCAACGGAACAGTGCTTGTGGGGCGGAAACGGACTAATCGGACAAATGGACCCGGCGGTTCAACGTACGTTCCGAGCCCAAATACGAACGCAGGATGAGTCGACCGACCATCGACCGACGCATCTCTTTTTTCCGCCACGGAACTGTGTGTGTGTGCCAGGAGGAACTGCAACAGATGCATCTATATACCTATGTGGTGCATGCGAGTCTGAAATAAGCGAGACTGCTGATTACGGTTACCTTCAGGTTCTCAGAGATTTATTTTTCTTTTTATTCGAACGCTGCACGAGTGTAGCTAACATTTTAAATAGGATCGGCAGGCCGGAGAAACTGTAAGATGAGTCTGATCCTTGGCGGAGAGGTTGCGACCAGAGGTTTAAGGTACAGCAATGCAGTACATGTTACTATTCCACAGAAAGCGAGGAGGAGTTTTCAGCACAGTCACCTCATTCCTATATTCTCGCTGCAACGCTGAGCATCATGTATTCTTCGCTTCAAGATCAGTAAGGGAAGCAAGACGTGCTACTTGTGAAAGAAACAAACAAAACACGGAAGGATAAAATTTATTGTAGGACGAACTGCTTATTATATATGGCCATCGAATCTTGGGATACATATCGTTTTATGACAGACATATAGTCTTTATAAGTCTATTTCACGCCCTTTACTTCAAAGGAACAGCAGTGCATGACCAAGAGTCGTGACTTTATCATCTAGCCAATCTTTTTCCCCAGTTGCTCTGGTTTGTATAGGTCCACGCATTTATATTTTTCTTCCACGGGTCCGCATCTCGCAGATTTCTGTTCTTGACTGGATATCACAAGACTAAATACAGCGCAAAAGATGGATGACTCGCAAGTGAATGCACATACTAGTGTAACTGTTCTTAAACACGCTAAAAGTAACGCATATTAATTGATCAGTATAAATCAGTTTAAAACATCAAGAAAAGAGAGAGAAAAGTGTAGACTGTATGCAGACTAAAAATACTCGCTTCCAGTCACCATTAGCGTGCATTCGGTTTCCGCAAAATAGGGCATGACACTCTCCGCGCAAGGCAATATACGTAAAAAAAAAAAAAAAAAAAAAAAGTACCGGGGAGACAGAGAGGAAGACCGACGAAGAATTGCGCCGACAATTAACGATAGTCACGCGTGACTCGAAGCGCACTAACCTAACGCAGCCAATGCATTCATGCAGTGAAGCCGTGTAACGCAGCCGAGAACAGTCAGAGGAAAAGTAGGCGAATCAAAGCAACGAGAACGGACACGGACGTTGAACGGCGCGTGTTAAGAACTGCCGAGTGGCGTTCATCATTTGCATCCGACTATAAGGTGACCGGTAATAGACATCGACCGGAAGTTATCCGCCACTAGCTGCATCCTCAGCGGCGATTACACGTTCATATACCCACGAATGGGCATACAAGTTGCATAGGGGCGAGCAGCAGACACGACACGCGTGTATCGACTGCGCCTGTAGTGAAGAGTTTCGCAAATGGGCAGTGCTTTCAGTGCTCACGCATATGTGCAGCGGCGGCAGTCGGGTAGTATTTCACGCGGTTCTTCAGCGCGTGCACGAGGCGTGCTTATCGTCTTCCTGTGAGGTCCCCCGCTGCAGTGCTCCACACACGTTGGCGCATGCCTGCTAAAAGCACATGGCGCGAGCCGCAATAAATTTGCAACGCCAGCGATACACGCGGCGTATGAGTGTGCGTGCATTACCTCGTCACCGGGTATGTATACGAGGGCCACTCTCGAAACTCGCAATTACATCCGGCGCGCCGCTCCAAGAGCGGCATTCGATACGAGGCAACTCCCAGCGCCGCGTGTAGATGCACAAGTGCTCGCTCTACGCTTGCAGAGCGAGAGCAATCGGCACGCCTCTGGCAATGTCTCCGAGTCGGGAAGCTTGCATGGGTGCCATTACAAGTTTCTGCCAGCCAACGAGTTGGCTGGTGGGATTCTCAGGCGCCTTCTAGCTAGTTATCGTCCAGTATATATATCTCGCATAATTCAACGCCACGTCTTCTAACCCCACACAAAACCCAGTCGAAAAAAAAAAAACAACAAAAAAACAAAACTGCAAAGATTTTCTGTTGTCACAACACGATTTCTGTGCGGTTTTTGACAGTGAACCAACCTGTTCGGTCAACAGAGATTTCTGTAGTAACGTCAGAATTTTCTGTATTTACAACAAAAAAGTACTACAGAATACAGACTCCGGAAAAGCACGACAGAAAAACTACAGAACTACAGAAAGTACTATAGAAAGTTCTGATGTCTAGGACAAAACTACAAAATATTTCGTCATATTTTTGACACATTTTTGTTGATTTTTTTCGACAGGGAATGCAAAGAGTATCGAGCGCAGCTCTAGATTGGGCGGAATATTCAAGTACAGTTTTACAACGTAAGCACAACGAGCGGTTGTTGGCAAAACTCTGTTCCTTTGGGATGCCCAAACAGACCTCCTTCAAGAGGTTTTGCCGCATTAATACAAGCCTGAATTTATGCATACGTGCTACTTCACCCTTGCTGAATTTATTCGGTATAATTGGTTACTGACGTTCTGATTTATTTATTTCTTTTAAATGCAACCCGTTGCATGCAGTTAGTGCACGTAGACACAAACTGTTTCAGCACCTTTAGTCGCAAAAAAAAAAACTGCCTTGAGTTACTTGCTATTAAGCAGATATCACGGTGGCAAATATACAAAGTACTCTCCAAAGGGTACGAATCGTTATCAATAAGCATATTAACACCATCATCATCATCATCATCATCATCATCATCATCATCGACAACGTTGTTTTCCCCTAATTCATCCATTGCTTCACGCTAAGACGTCAATTAAAACTGGCCGATATTCCGGCAGTGAACCCGTCGACACACGGCGACTTAATCTCGCTTTCCAATTTCAAACTGCAGCGTACCGAGCGTGTGTTTTAAAAAAAATAAAAGAAGTGAGCCGCAACGACAACGGTTCGCCCCGAAAGATGGCGGATCTCTCGCCGCAGCCTTGTTCAGCCGCCACATAGCAAGTGCGTTCAGGTGGGGCGTGGAGGGGAAGTTCGCGTTCGCCCTCCGGGCTCGCCAGCCGCGCAGGGTCTCCCCCGAAGGAACGCTTGCCGCCACGGTCGGACGGGTCAAAACGATCTCGGCCGGAACGCCCACTGATAAATGGACGCCGCCACCGCCACAGCCGCGGGGAGGAGAAGCTAATCGCGGAGACTCGGCCAGCGCAATTGGAAAGTGGGCGAAGAAGGACTCGGGGACAAATGCCGGCTCGCACTCCGCCGACAGCAGCATGCAGCGTGTACAGCACTGAGGGAAACAGGTGGTTGCTTGATCCGCTTCCTTCGTTACATATAGACCGTACGCCCTCTGTGTGACTATTTCTTGTTTTTGTTCACGGCAACGTGATAATTCAGACAGTCGGTCGGAGTTGCTGCGGAGGACTGGACGTCGTATATACGTCCGAGTAAAGCAGCTTTGGGTCTCCAATTGTCCTGCTGCGAAATTGCTGGTGCATTGCATGCAACGGGTTCGATACTGACTATAGGACAGCCTCGGCCATGATACAGTACTTGTAGGGTAAGCAATCAGCACCCTTGAAAGAACGTTTTGTTAGGCTAGTTGGTGACAGTTCATCGTAAGATCAAGGCGCGAAAACACACACGTCCCGTTACCTTCCTTGTGTCCGTGTGTGTGTGTGTGTGTGCGCGCGCGCGCACACGCGCACACACACACACACACACACACACACACACACACACACACACACACACACACACACACACACACACACACACACACACACACACACACACGCACGCACGCACGCACACACACACACACACACACACACACACACACGCACGCACGCACGCACGCACGCACGCACGCGCACACACACACACACACACACACACACACACACACACACACGCACACACACACACACACACACACACACGAGTGCGTTTGTGGAAAAGCAAAAAATGCTTTGACTGGTATGTTGTCTTCCCTTTTACCTGGCGCAAGTTCTGTCGTTCGGTTAATTATGAAAGATTTACTTATCTACGTCCTTATGGCTATGTTATTTATACCCTGCAAGATGCCTACTATCTCTCTTTCTGATCCCCGAAGGAGGAGGCGAAGAAAAGGAGGGAAGGTCATAGGAAGGTAGCTTTCTTACTGCGAGATGCATGAAGTAGCCTGTATTTCGTTAATGCCGCTCTACCATACCGGAATGCAGTATAGAAAGCGCAGCTGCTCAACGGGCGACGAAAACCATGGCACAGGCATGTGCGTACCGAAAACTTCGAAGACACTGAGTGATACAAGCGAAGCAGGCGTTATGCAAGGCAATAAAGTTCGTGTCATTACCACAGCTTACAAGAATAAAAATTATAGCACGCTCGATGGAGAAAAAGCTAATTGCACGAACACATCTGCGCACCAAATCTACGCGGTTAATGGCCGGAAGAGCGTAATATATAGCGCTGTTCAGCCCGCAATGGTTTCGTTAATGGCGTCCAGTTTTATACGAATGCGATTGTGCTAATAAGATTAGGAGCTAGCGTGGATGTTTAGGACTTGGCTCACGCGAAACATTCATGCATACGCACGCACGCAAGCAAGCGCCGTGACCGGAGGTTTTTACCCGGGATATCTTGCTGTCGTAAAGTGGAAGGAGCTGACCAGAGCATGGTGTATAGTATGAAGCTCAAACCGGGACGCAGTGAGGTAAATTTCATTTTGCTGTTGTGGTTGTAAATGTTTACTTTTAAAAACAGAACAAAATACAAGATAGTACACGTAAAATATGCTGAAAAAACATCGTAAGCGAACAAGATACCGGTTACATCGACAATGAGCAAAACCCTTGACAAGAGGAAATGACCGAGGTACGCATACCTGGGTAATGGGATATATTCAGCTGGCTGTACTGAGGCCAATGCTATTGTCGAGTGTTCGACATTTATATTCGGCACAAATACTAACGACGTATCCGAGGTCCCGAGTATATGTACCCTCCAATTTTAGTTGCGCACTCATCCAGCTATGTATAGGACAGCTAGGCGCGTTTTGCTCCTCACGGAGCAAAAATGATAGGCATGCGTCTCCTACCTGAGTCGCAATAAATATTTACAAGAAATTGGGCGTGAAGCAAAGTTAATTCGCTTCGACAGTCTTACCAGTCGCACGAAGAGTTGCATCAGATTGTCTAATTAAATTATTACAGTACTTATTAATAACTTTTTATCCACGTGATATCGATTAAACGAAGAGTAGCTTTCACACCGTTTGCCGCTATTCTTTGTAAAAAAAAATGTTTGTTGGTTCGTAAAGCAGCAGGGTGTACGGATCTATAATCTGTGCGTGCGTGCGTGCGCAGCATGTGTGTGTGTGTGTGTGTGTGTGTGTGTGTGTGTGTGTGTGTGTGTGTGTGTGTGTGTGTGTGTGTGTGTGTGTGTGTGTGTGTGTGTGTGTGTGTGTGTGTGTGTGTGTGTGTGTGTGTGTGTGCGCGTGCGTGCGTGCGTGTGTGTGTGTGTGTGTGTGTGTGTGTGTGTGTGTGTGTGTGTGTGTGTGTGTGTGTGTGTGTGTGTGTGTGTGTGTGTGTGTGTCATGATATGACATGACATGGCATGACGCATAAAATAACATGAAATTATTATTCTGCCACCGTTCCGACGAATACTTGCTTGATTAAGATCACACGCCCGCCTTTACCGATAACCCAGCGCTACCTCAAAGCAGACAAGGTAATTTTTGTTTTTAGGTTAGAGCGAGTTTTTTTTCGCCAATGTCAAAGGCCTGCCAAAGGCCAGTTGCCAAGATTCGCAATTTGACCGACCAACACGCCCGACTTCTCTGCCAAAGCCCCTACCGTGTGTCGCCGAGGGAACGCCAAGCCATCCGGGACCAAGTGGAAGAAACGTTTCGCGACGATGTCAACCAGCCGTCGAAGAGCTCCTGGGAGGCGCCGGTTGTTCTGGTGGGAGAGAAAGACGGAATACTTCGGGTCTGCTTCGATTATCATCCCTTGAACAACATTGGAAGAAAATTTCTTCTACTTCCCTTCACGCACTGACACACCGGACCTTATGCGTGGCGATAAGTATTATACTTCTCTTGACAAATGTCAAGAGCGGCTATTGGTAAATTGAAAGCGCTGAAATAAATTGAGAGTACACTGCATGGATGACCTCTTCGAGTACACATGTAGTATGCCATTTGGAGCCTTTTCTCCTTACTATAACGACGCTTCAGCGCACAATTTGTTCAGTGTTATAGCAGGCCGCCAACAGCAGATTTGTGTAGTATATTTGTTTTTGCCTTAGTCTCAAGCTTCAAACACACCCTGAAAAGGTGCCTGACAGTGCTGGAACAAATAACGTTGTGAGGGTTAACGTTAAAGCCAGTATAAAATGGTGCTTCGCGGAAGAGATACTCCAGTTTCTGAGATGGGGTACGTCCAGATCAGCGAAAAACGGTTCTTATGGAGCATGATTTCCGCAGACAGTCGACCAGGAAGCTTTGTTCAGAAGAGGGACGGAATGAAAAGTATTATTTCCAACGCAAACTACTTTTATATATGGTCGAGGCGAACTGTTTGATAACCGAGGAGTGTCTCGAGATAATCTGGGTCACAATGAAATTGCACTAAACATCTATGGAAGACCGTCCTGAGTTGTAACTGACCACCGCTCTTTGGAACTTGAAAGACCCACTGGGCCACCTCGTTCGTTAGCTGGAGCTTGGCCTTTGAAGAGTTCGACGTCCCCGGGACGTATATAGATCAGGGCGCAATCACACCGAAGCACTGCTTATAGCGAGCCGCTGTCGACGCATCGCCAGATGAAGACCACGAGGACGCCTTTTTGGAATTTATTAGCACGAGCATTCAGCAAAACGCCAACTCCAGACCTCGATCACATGCACGTCTCGGAGTACCAGGAAGGCACCCCTCGGAGGGTTTAAGCGTGGATCACTTTTGTTCTGCTTTGAGAAGAAAGCTTGGTGTCAATCAAACTTGCCTGCCTTCTTGTTGTTCCAGTAAATATTCGCGAGGAAATTCTACAGGATTCAAATTATGAACCAAAAACTGGCCACTTCGGCTATAATTATTCGTATACCTTTCGCCGAATTCAATACAAATATTGTTGGCTTCGCCTCTGTATGTGACGTCACACCCCAGTTCAAGAGTTGTGACTATGAGGAATATAAAAAAGCTGCCAACGAGACCCTCAGAACCTCTTCAGCCAATTCGATCACTATAGACATTTCCGGTTGATAGGTGTAAATCTATATGAACTAGTTGGCCCTTTCCCAACGTTGAAATCCCGTCACAAGCCAATAACAAACTAGAGACAGATATATTTTACCGCTACGCTGAAGCGCGTGCTCTGGCGTGTGCGCGGTATATGACATCGCAAAATTCCCGTATATTTTTCGTCAATAACATCTTTCGTTTTACGAGCATGCCTCTGACAAGTACCAGTTGGCGGGTGACATGGCCGTTCACTGATTGGTTGGCGGTTTGTGTGAGGTCACGAGACCACGTGACATGATCAATCGGCAAGAGCTGCCAACCTGGTCAGCCCTTCTGACGTGTAAATCAAACCCACTGGGGCCCTTGGATCTCGATTCAGATGAACTATAGCTTTATAAACCATGCAGGCACGCTCATGCGGCCTGGTTAAAGCGGGACTTGGTATATATATCTCGGGTGGTCTATCACATAATGTTATAGATTACCACTTTATCCTAATGAGTATGTGTGACCCGAAACCGAAACCGAAGTGTCAGCCGAGCTATCCGCATGCATCTATTTCGTATTCGCCCTATCATGTTAAATCGGCCGTCATTTGTTTTGCAAGTGATGCACTTAGAGTACCGAAACATTTTGCTCACATATTTTCTGACTCGTGTTTTCTTTTTTTCCGCTATTTCTTCTTGATTGTGCACTATGTACACAATGAACGCAAGCCACCCTATTAGACCCACTTCTGCGACAGCAATATTGAGTGTGCTAATTACTACCAGTGGCACTCAAAACGCATCTCCCGCAGTCACGCAGCTCGTGTACAATCTGTAACTGCTTTGAGACATGGAAATGGTGTGTCAGCCGAGGTACTACCGCGTCTATTTCGTGTTCGCCCTAATCACGTTAAATCGGCCGTCATTTGTTTTGCAACTGATGCATTTAGAGCTATCGTACCAAACCATTTTGCTCACACTTTTGACGATGTGTTTTTTCTTTCTTCTTTTCCCACTATTTGTTCTCGATCATGCACTATATGCACAATGAGCGCAATCCATCATATTAGTCCCTCTTCTGCGATAGGAATATTGAGTGTGATAATTACTACCAGCGGCACCCAAAACGCATCTCCACCTGTCGCGCAGTTCGTGAACAACTAAGTGCTTTGGAATATGGCAACGGCGGTGTTGGCTTCTTAATTTACCTCCTTAAAAACAAGAGGAGATGAAAGTCTTACGTATAGACAACCTCATAAATAAACAGAATGTTTCGCTGCAATTATATACTGGCGTACAGTTTAACCGATTAGCTTTAATAACCGAAGGCCATAATGCCTTTGGACACCAATACTGCTTAATAGAAACGAAAGCGGTATTTCGGGCTCATCTTGGTCACTCAGCAAGGCGTCTCTCTCTGCTACAATCGTGAGTTCTGCGACATTTTCATGTTATTATTTTTGTTCCCATATCCTTTTACAGGCCCGGAAATGATATTTATTTACTAAAAGGACGTACAGCAACCACTGCGCAGGCCTAACATGGTCTGCCTAATAGCAGGCTTTTGGGATTGTTAACTACAAGACATACTTTGTGGCTCCTGCAGGGGCTGTGAAGAAAACAATTCAGCCACCTAAATACAAAAGGATCAGGGTCGCGATGACATAGTTGTTGGAAATACAATTCCTTCTGGAGATCTGCACCCACTGTTATTATACAAAGGAGTGATACCACCCAAACTGAAAAATATTCTAAGAAAATGAAGAGAGGAGTTATTCTTGAGCATCCCTCCATTGTTCTATCTGCGAAATCGTGCGCGGCACTCACGTTCACCGAGACATTAAAACTGCCAAGATTAAAACGTCGGAGAGTATCGCATGTGTCACGGACTATACACCTGCAGGAGAAGACGTCGCTTGTTTTCGCTTCGTTTGAACTTACTTTTTTTCTGCTTTCTGGCGCGTATACGTACGACTGGCGAGCTAGCCAGTGCGCAGCTATATAAAGAGAGGGAGAGAAAACTGGCTAAACCAAGAATGGGCACCATCATTAATCAGTTTCCCAAAGACAACTCGTTCCGGCGTATATCGCAGCCTAATGAACTCAGCGCCGGCAAATAGAGGCTGCGGCAGCAGATGAAGTCTCCTCGCACACAAACACATGTACACGCATCATCACGAAAGGTCAGGAGAAGGCGAAAGAAAAACGAGTAAAAAATGTACATCAACGAGGAAACTGCGTGGAGGAAGCAGAGAGAAAGGGAAAAGAGAGGGGGAAGGTGCAACTGCGCGGGTATGAACCTGGCATCGAGGCGCCAACATGCTTAATCCTCTCCACCTCAAAATAACGCGTTCTATTACACACCTCAAGAAGAAACACTCGGACACCGTCGCAGCCGCCGCCTGCGGACGTTCAGACATTTGTCTTGCGAGTGCAGTTTCTCTGGAGGAAGAATCTATTAGTTTCTTCCTCCTCTCCCCACCTAAGTTGCCACTTTCCTCCTTCTCCCTTTGTTTTTACGCTCTCTCTCTCTCTCTGTCTTCTCACCGCGGTGCGAGCCTCCGCTGTGGTTTGGGAAGCACAAAGAAGTGTTTGTCGAGAAACAGCTGCTAAGTTTATGTATGATCTCAGTGCGTGAGCAAAGCCATTCGTGCAACGCTTGGCTTGGCTGGAAGTAATTGGTTGCGAGTCTCAGACCGGAAACGTGAAATGGCAGATATACATGCACTTATGGCAGGAACGAACCCTTTAGGTTCCGCAAGGGACATGAAGTCATTATAGTGGATGCCGAGCGCTACAGGGGCTGTGAAATTAAATCAAATTAATTAACTTGTAGAAAACTCAGGGCCCAGGTACGGCGTTACAGAGTGGAATGGGAATATCACACATTCAATACATTATAACAAAAAACAGACAGCACAGGCACATACATGGATTCGATAGAAAAATAATTAAAAAGGGCAAGTTATTACTGACATGGAACACGAAAAAAGGCTGTTAGAGCTTTTTTAAACAACTTAGTGTTTGTTATTGAAACTAAACAATCAATAATAAATGAGAATGAAAACATGGCCCTTCGTTGTAGTTACTTTTGGCGCTTAATGAAGTAAGCTCAAATCTCTAACTTATGAGACGCTTCAAAAGACTACTACGCCCTCCATAAGGCATTTTGTATCAAAAAGTATGTAGCGAATATTCTTGGGCGATATGTGATTCTATATAAATATTCTTGAGCAATATGCGGTTCTATAAATATGTGTTAGTAGCGAGGTTTTGAATAAGCAGAACCTGGGGGATATCGGGAGTAGCGGAGTATCAATGTTACATGCACCAACGCCGGCTCCAGAAGAACAAACGACGTCGTTTAAGTTCCCGCTATCCGCAACCGACCCCATATTCTAAACCTGTATAGTAAGCTTTTGCAGCTGTTTTAGGGATATGGCTTCTCTGTTTGTTATTTTGATACACTGCTAAAAAAAAAAAAGAAAAAGCCTTCTGTGTAAATGCTATCGCCAACATTTCCATGGAAGTTCGGGGTCTCCGTAACCCCATCGTCTTCTGAAAGATGCAGATATAGAGCGGGAGAAATGGTACTTTTCTACTGCATGGAAAAGGTGGACTTATTCGGAGGGAAGGGCAAGGAAAGTCC
>NC_139347.1:76875065-76937565 GCF_055883805.1 Amblyomma maculatum
CTCCACCACAGCAGCCGAGTACAAGAGCCGCTATGCGGTGCTGGGAGCATCATTGTCTCTTCGCCAACGGCGGACTGTATGCATGCAGTCCGGAGATGCGCGTTAGCCCCGGAACACTCCTTCTTCCCGATGCATTGTATACGGCTGGCATAACGACCCTTCTGGCGGGAGAGCGGAAGAGACAGAGACAGCCAACGGCAAGCGCGCACGCCCCCCCCCCCCTCTGCTCTTGGCAGAGGTGAGTGCACCTTAGCGCACGGATGCAGATCAAGTCCCAAGTACCGTCTAGGTTCTGCGTGCCGAGTGCTCGAGCAGGCAGTGAAAGCGCGTAGAAAAGGCTCAGGGCCGGATCTCATTGGAGTCGTCGAGCAGCGAGGAGCCCCACTGTTCGCGACGTGGACTATGTGCGCTGCTTGCTATGAGTTATGCCCGTCGGTGATTAGACAAAGACGACGAAGAGCACGCTGAAGAAAGAACGGGCTCAAAGAAAGAAGTCCTCGGTGAAGGCAAAGTTATTGCGCGGCTCAGTATTAAACGCGCCCTCAAGCCTAATGGTCGATGGGCCTGTCCTTTCTATACGTGCACGTGGTCAGCTAGCTAACTAGAAAGAGAGGGTCACTTTGCAATGCTAATATAGACCAGACAACTGGCAAACGAAGTTAGTGCATTGTGTGAGTATAGCATGCTGATCACCAGGCTGCGCAGGCTGCGCTCGTTATCGCCACGAGGTGCGGGCATTATTTTAATTAAGAGGTGAATTCGATTGAGTGAATTTGCGAAGTGCAGCAGCGTAGTAGAACGCAGCTAATGGCGCACAAGTTGCAAGGCCGTCAGCTGATATTTTATAAATGGCTACCACTGCCAGGATATATATCACTTGTACTTTCCCGCTCCAAACCTTTCTGTTCTGATGCTGCTGAAGCGACCATTTACCTTGCAAATAACGAAAGCCAAATAAATGAGCGTATAACTGCAAGCCTAATATAGGCAAGCATGAAGACGAGTGGCCATGCGTAGACTTATACGCGTCTGGCGACTGTCGTTTCCTACCGGTTCACTTGCTATAAGGATGAGAACCGCATGGGTCAGGATACCGATATGTCAGAGGGCCACTCTCGAGATCCCAACTCCTCTGCTCGCATGACGCATGCTCAAGCGTAGAATGCGTTTATTAGCCAAGTATTAACTGCGAAAGTTTAAAACTGAAATACACTGAACCGATAATGAACATCAGCACCATCCACGCCGAAGTCATCATCAGTAATACGTATACACTGACTGCATATAGGACACAGGCCTATCTCATATCCCTCCACTTAAACTCGCGCGAAGCTGCCGCTGCAGAAACCCCGATCCAGGAAATATCTTAATCTTATTGTCAGTTTTCACCTTGTTTATTCCTCGTATACTTATAAGACTCAGCTCACGCACACCCGCCGTGTCCCGAGAAATCTATATACTTGCACTATATTGTGCACGACCGGCAGCTTACCAGTATCCCTCAAGTGGAAAGTATGTTATTACAGCTGTATATGTTGCGGTATTCACCTATGGGGCAGAAACGTGGAAGCTAAAGAAACGAGTTAAACTTAAATTCAGCACCACGCAAAGATCTATGGAAAGAAAAATGGTATAGGTGTGCTTTAAGAGAGGGGAAGCGTGCAGAATGGGTCAGGGAACAAAGGCGAGTTAATGACACCCTATTAGCAATCAAGAAGAAATGCGCATGGGGAGGTCATGTATAATGCGAAGGCAAGATAACCAGTGACCTCGAAGGGCATAACAAAGTGGATTTCAAGGGGAAAAGGGCTTAATTAGCATGGGGGCGGAAGAAACTCGCGTGGGCGGATGAGATTAGGAAGTTTGCAGGGATCAAATATATCTATAGATGCAGGTGGCACAGGATCTGGTTAATTAGAGTGATATGGGAGAGCCCTTCGATTTGAAGCGGTATATTCAGATGATGATGATGATGAATATTTGGCCAAACTCTATGGCAGTCTGTGAATGCTAACCTGCCAAGTAAAACCATGCCAAGCCATGTCAAACATGTCTTAGTCGGTTTAACAGGAGTTAAAACCTAACTACATGTTTTCCTTCTTTGGAAAGAACGGCCAGTGAACAAGTATGCAGTAAGGAGAGAAAATCACCTGCACAGCCATCAATGTAGCAAGACCGGCGTGCCAAGACAGCAAGCTCACTGAAGTCGCGCGGAGAGAAAGACAGAGAGAGAGTGGGAAGAGAGGGTAGTCGCTCCGTCGGGAGCCGCCCCGCGCTCTCGGAGGAGCCTGGACCCGGGGCCGGCCCCGGCGCAGTGCGGGCGAGGCGAGCGCAAGCGCCGCAGTCGGAAACGCGCACTGCGCAGCAGTCAGAGACGCACAGTCGGATACGGACAAAGGCGGAGACACGAGACGACTGCGCGCAGAGGCGGGGCCGCTCGCTGCGATCGCTAGGAGCGCGGCCAGCGACTCCAGCCGGGCCCTATATATACTGCGCCGTATTTCTGATAGTTTCCTTATTCGAGCACAGAGCCAGTGCTAAGTGCGAACTCGAAATTATGTGGAGCATTATTAGCGCTAGAACCGGTGGTCACCGTGCCTGCCATTAATGGCTTACTTGCATGGCCGTGTGGCACGGCTAATCACTAGCAGAACAACTCAACTTAATGACGCACGTTCAAACACTCGCCCATTCAAGTATTCGCCACAGAAGGAGGTTGCTTTTCCGTGTAAATATAGCTATACAGTGCATAAGCTACGCGGTCTTTCCTTAATTTGCCCGTTTCTTTTAGAACGCTTCAGTATAGATTAAGATGACTCCATGATTAGGTGAGGAAGGCCACTCGTGAACAAAAGTCCTGGCGGTATAGCCTGCTGTGCAATATATACATTTTTTTTCCCCAGAAAGTGGCCCAATATTCCGTTTTTCTTTTTATAAGATATATGAAAGCGGTGCACATTTATTTTTTTTTCTTACAGGCATATATTTCCTCTAGAAAATGGTACCCATTGAACCTTAAATGTCAATGCAGAAATAAGAACAGAATTCTTGGGCCCGAATTGACTAGTCCGTGCCATATTGCAGCCGCCCACACATTCGTGCATGATGCACTCATTTTTCAGTAATCGATACCCTTATATAGCGGGCACATGCACCATGCTTGTTTCAGTCATGTGCTACACACAGTATAGTTTCGCATTTCTGACTTTAAATTAAACGGCGGATATTGCTAATTAAACCATCCCATCGGCCGTAAAAAATACGCGAGAAAAAAAATTGGAAACAATTAATGCCCAGAGAGCTCGACCGTTCGAAAGAAACAGACGCAACAGGGAGAGAGAGCCTCGTTATGCAGAAGCCGCGCGGCAACACTCGCTGCCAAGCCGGACTCGTCCGTGTAATTAAACTCATTTCCTCCCTCGCCAGACAGCGCCGCCAAGCCGCGTGCCTCGACCACCGCATCAACAGCTGGACTCAAGAGCTTTCCGGTCCGCCGCGGCGCAGCTAAAACGCACGCACACACACGAACACACACACACGCGCACGCATACACACAGCCGGCTGAAGTCCGTGGCGGCGGGACACACCAGGTTTTGACAAATGGAAACGCGGTTCGCCACATCGCACACGAGCGCCGCACAGCGCATGCGCACACGGCGACCGCGATGACTGGCGCGAATTGCCGCAAGCGAGCGGACGTGCACGCGCAGAACAAGCGCATCGCGCAAGAGAGAGGAGATTCAAAGAAATACATGTTAAAAATAAAAGCACGTGCATAGAAAAGCAGCATGTTCTCAAGCGCAATTGAGCACCTTACACAACCGAACCCACACGCACACACGCGCTCACATCAACGCGGACTCAATGGCGTATTAACCCAACCTCCAGAAGCGCGCAGAGACTTGAGAGAGAGAGAGAAAAAAAAAGAGTAAATCGAAGGGTACAAGGGCGTAAAAACAATGACAAAGTGCAAGTGCAAGACTGTCAACCAATCAACGGTTGCCGAAGGGTACGAGGAGTAGAAACTATATGCACAGGCAACGCTCCCAATCGAAAAAAGTTCGTTACAGAGTAAAAATAAAAACAATAACAATGAAAATAGCGTGTGGTGGTTCGAAAGAAACGCGAAAGCGGATGAGGGCATTAAAAAGTATATTAAAGCTGGCGTGTGTTTTGAATGTCCCCCTGCAGCCTGCGTGCATACACAATACAGTTATGGAGCTTTGCTTCCCTGCCTATATTTTTTTCCACGCGTACATCTCACTCGTCTTCTGAGAACCGAATCGATAAAGTAGCTTTAATCTTCCATTCTCTTCAGCATCACTTTTGTGCTTATCAGATGTTGCTTCCTTAGTCTGGCGCCAAGCAGAAAAGAAACATTAGCTTCAACGTTCAGAATAAATATAAAGGAACCGCTCGAGCTCTTCAGACATTCCATGAACTTGTCAAAAAGAGGATCAGAACAAAATAATAGATGCTGTAGCTTCAAGTTTTTGTATTTTTCTTTCTCTTTCTTTTATGACTTTGTTTTACCTATTTTCTTTTTGCTTTGACTCTTCGAGACGTTCATTTGGAACTCCAATATGGCCGCAACAAAGTAGTACACAAATTCATAGCACCAGGCCCTCAATCAATTAGTCTCAACGCGCGCTGCCAACAAAGACTTAAAAAAATTAGAATGAAAGAAAGAAAGAAAATAATAAGATCAGCTAAACATATATAGCTTTTCAGCGAAGACATTACCGACGTTCTACGCGAACGCCGTCATTAAAGGCCACGTCGATCGCGGCATGCGCGGCGCCTATATAGTTTTTCATTCCGGATGTCTTCCTTTATTCCTGGTTTGCCTTAACACGGCGGCTCGAAATAGGCTTTGGTACTTAGACAGCGGGCCGTGTTTTCCATTCTGTGCATGCTTCTTCCTTTCGCGGCTGAAGGTTTGTTTGGCTTTCACAATTTCTGGAAGGCCAATCATCTACGGAGCCGCCGCGAGAAGTGCGCGATGAACATCCAGCCACCCCCGTCTCCGCTTTACTCCAATTTCACCGGCTGCACGCGCCTGGTCCGAACGGCGGGTGCAATTAATTCGAGCTAATTAATTCCGCGCTAATTAGCGTCCGACTTGTACGTTCCCTCGCATCGGAGCGTATCCGCTGTTTTGAGCGCCATCAGCCAGGCATCCATCTTGATTTTCCCTTCTAATTTTTCCTTCGTCGCAGACATGGAATTAATAAAAGTGTACACTAATCAGTAAGAACGACTTTCTATTTCATAGCGTACATTTTCTTGCTGCTGTATTTTCTTCTCAGTTGATGCACTCGCCACTCGCAGATCGGTTGTCCTTAAACGCCTCGCCTCATTGGACATGGAGGATGGATACGTCACAACCATGCCCCTCCCCAAGTACGGAAGTGAAGTTCATTTCTTTTTCCTCGTGTTCTTTCCTTAATTTTAGTTTCGTTTGCAGTAAGAATGCCTGCTTCTAACGCTGCATCTCATATTCTCTTCTGCTTATACGCAAAGATCGACCCGGTCGTAGAACGTGTACAACTCTTGTGTATCTTTGCAGTGACCAAGGAATCCCTTCGTCGCAAATTGTTTTGTACAACAGTCACGCCTCGTTAATATGTGCACTTTGGTTGCCCTGCAAAACTGTCCCTAAAGCCAGTCGTTCATAATAGCCAATAACGAACAAAACAAAACGACATTCTAAAAGAAATGATTATGTGATCAATGTCTATCTCCGTGCATTGTGCTAAAAATTGGTAATCAGACAAAATATTGGGAGTTCCAAGTGCGCTATCCTGGCCTTCATTATTTTTTAAATATTGTGATGTGTGTTGGAGCGCCTTTTGTTCAATGGACCAGTGACGACGCCTCACGGCGGGGCGATTTGTACGTATACAGCTCACATTTCCCGAAATATGTACTAAGTCAGCGAAGGCCGCTGACTCCAACTCAAGAAAGGAAATTTGAATGAGTAAGTCAAGATTTCCTTCCATCTCTGTCTACATTAACGCGACAGGACTGCGTGGACTCCAGTATGCTCTCTGCATTCTCGAGCTGTTTGTTGTCTAGAGAGCGAAAACCGGCAATTTGAATTTTAAAAGGCATGTATTTTTTTTTTCACCAATAATTCCAGTTTTTTTTTTTCATTATTGCAGCACGTAATAGTGCAGCGAATATAATTTATTCTCTAAGAAACAAAACAGAATATGTATTGTTTACATCGAAAGAAACATCTCATGGACATAATTTTAAAAACTCGCATAAGAATTCAGAAATATTTACTATATCCATTTATAAAAAAAAAAGTAGAATGACTGTTTTTTATGTTACCTGACACGATCGACTATCAGAGTTACATATCTCTTCATGCTGTCCTTCCTTGGAGCTTGGAGCTATATTCCGCAATGCAGTAATGGTCGACAACGGGCTGCCTAGCAACAAACTGCGCCCACTGCTCTGCTGGTTGTACACAATAGTTCAGAACATGCTTCGTGCCTTCAGAGAGGCCCGAAAAAGAGTGCACCATTTCCGAAACGGCCGATACGAAAGTTACAGACGGGCACCACACTCCGGGCTCAGCGAAGCAACCATCTCTAACCGAACAAAAATAAGACGAACGGACGTCATCCTTATCCTTCATCCTGTCGCATGCATCCACAAAGTCACGTGCTGCAGATGTTGCGAAAAAGCGAGAACGCCATCGTTGCTATGTAGTTTAATGAGTTCGAGGCGGGACACCTTGGGCGTCATGTTTGCAGTGATCATCCTGAGTTGGCAAGTTTCATGCGAAGTTGAACAATATTCTTTCATACGGCAGTCAAAAAGAAAAAAAAAAACGAAACAAATTCCGATTGTGCATGTATGTATAACTTTATTATGGAGCTGGTTATGATTATTCCGATTATGAAGTGCAGCTCTTTGCAACATACTGAATGACGTTACTTCTTTCTTTCGTTCTAACTGAAAGATTTCGATATGTATGGTGTAAGAAAACAATTAAAGAGGCGAAAATACATGGAAAAAGCTGGGTCACCATGATAAACTGTCCATAATTCGAGCCATTTAAATTTAAAGGGACGACTGTATCGTCCCATTATTTTTGGATAGTGCTCAGAATAATCCCAATTCTAATAACTATACTTGCTACCGGAACTGAATTGTACATGCGTCGAGAATATTGGTATATATACCTTTATTAAGAAAGCCAACCACTATCTTTTTCTTTTTAATACGCTTCTTGAGGTGTGAACATGCTTCTTCTGGGAGGCAATATTACTATTGTTGGTGGGGATCAAAAAAAAGGACAAATAGTTTTGACTAGTAAGGTAGTTAACTAATTTCTGAGGGTTAATTTCTGCTTAATAAATTCAGGCACCTGGTTGCATTTCGAAATTTTGCAGTCGGCAGTTATATTAATGGTCATATCGGCTTGTAGAATTTCGAAAACGCAGTTACCCCTGGGGTGTTGCTGCGCGCACGCACATAGAGAAATTCCGGTATACATACCTCCAGAGGCTGATTTCTGGGTACAAAATTCAAAGAATTCAGACCAGCTGTATATAGAATCCAACTTTATACTATACTGTCGAGCCCCAACAACGAACGCCTGTTTAACAGAAGTTTAGCTTCTCCGAAATATTCCATATCCCCCTCATCTTGTCATAGAAACAAATGAAAGAAATTTCTCGCCACAACGAACCGTTTTTGGGTCGCGTTTTCGCTTCAACAAAATTCTTGGTAAAGGAGGCTGGATTTAAAAATGTATTATAAGATAAGCATATCGCCATAAATCTGTGCGCTTTCAAAAGTCTGTACTGTTTCGCCTCAATGAAGAGCTTTAATTGCTCGAATCAATATACGTCTCCGTATACTGACCTACCCCCATTCCCAGACCATCCCTGCATGGCGGCGATGACGATTGGGCTGGCTGCCTCGGGACAAAGCGCAGTTGTATGCTGCCGTTCTTTTCCGAGTCAGAGCAGCAAACAATTCGTATCTTTTATATCGCCAGCGTCTCTGGGGGACATATATGATGCGATCTCCAGTTTTATCGGTGCCCTCGACGATCACTTTGCGATGTAATTGCTCATTGAGTATGAAAACGCCTCATGGCGCTCGCCTCATGGCGATCATGGGCAAACAAATGCAGAAGCAGCAAGCTGACCGACCTCTTTGCAAATAAAAGCTGTTTCTGACTTAGGAATCCAATCTGGGAGTGTTATTGTTCTGATTTCGACACAACGAAATTTTCGCTTCAACGAACTTTTCACGCATCACGTCAGTTTCGTTTTAGCAAGGTTGAAATGCAACAGCTTTCGACATGTGCCGGCGCGTGCGTGCCTTTCCGAGGGCGTCAGGATGTTTTCAGCACATTTTCGCTTATTATACGTCATTGATGCAATGGCTTCAATTACCCGCGGGCAAAAGAATCTCACGTGCCACTGGACTTCTGTTTTAACTAAGAAAAAAATGGAATGAAAGGTAGATGGGGCAAATGCCCATCGACATACCGCCATGCATGAAATCATAAGAGAGAGCAGTGCTGCTTGCACATTCCTACACACACATTTTTCTTTAATTTACGTGAAAGCACGCTGTTTGCCGAAGGTTCTCAAGAAAGTGGAGACACCGCAATCAGGCTTTTGAGGAAGGGTCTCTGAGACGTGATATAAGCGCGCGGTAAGGTAACGTAGATAAATCATAAGTGTTTTTGAGCGAAGCTTGAGATTTCCAAAAGCAGCAGCGGCTCATTGCCTTCGACGCTAAAGGCACTACAGTTAAGCGCGTGGCCGATAGCACGCGCCCCAGCAATCGATACGTTCCTCTTCTTGATGGAGTGCTCGAATGAGTGTCTCGTGTTTCAGAGAGCCTAAAGCGAGGGCATCTGTTTTTGTAAACAAAGTTGCTGAGCTACTTCATACAGGGTAACAAGGAGAGCGATGCCGAGCAGAGAAATTTTAAATGTTTAGGAAGGTAAAATGTCGGCAAGCTTCATACAGATTTGACCCGTCAAGGTTATGCAGTTTGTGTATATATGCATATATACAGCTAATATACATTAATTTATGAGTGCCCCAATGACTTCCACGGAAAGTCATAAACACACACTGTATACGAGAAACCCGTATACGCAGATCTCCTCAACGGAGTGATTGCGCCCACTGTTTAATGATTTGTAATTATTTATATACTCTATTTCCTAGGCTTCACTTTCAGAACTATTATATTGGCCGCATGTGGTGACAGGGCATGTAGCAAGTCTAGAAAGCAATGTCAACCTCGTTTTCTTTACTCTCAAAGAAAGAAGAGGCCATCGGGAATTCGCCAAAAGGCAGCCATTATTTAATCGTTCAACTTCCGGCTCGCGGTACCTTCAGTCAGTAAAATTAACGATGGGGACTAATTTCTAGTTCATGACCACTCCAACAAGACCCAGGCATCCACCGTCCACTCCGATTTGTTCAGTTTAGAGTGTGTCTGGCCTGGTGCTCTGATCGAGCTGGCCGGGTTCCACTACAAGGATAACTTATTTTTTTCTTAAGCTGCACGTAGATCACAAATCTTTGTAATATAACTTTCCAGTGCAGCTGTTTGACTGCTTTCAGGCGGGTATTATTTGCACTTGCTCTTCATTACATTTGTTTGTTTTTTTTTCACCCGGAGTGATATCCACAAACAGGAAGATAAATATTTTGACCAGTACTTTTCACTTAGGTTCTTGTGCAAAGTTCAGTAACTTCCAGACCCCGTATTTCAATATAAGAGAAGCAGCAAACTTTACTAAGAATTTATTCTTCAAGGTCATGACTTCCCTACTCCATCATTGCTCTCTTTTCCCCCCTTAATGGTTTCTTCTGTTCTAGAAGCTTCATTCGCCTGATTAGAGGTTTACTCAGTAATCTCGTCCTACAAGCTGTATGTAGTAGTGTCCTGTCTGTTTAGTTCTAAGGCACGTCTAACAAAAAAAAAATAATATTAAAAAGGGGGGGGAGAGAGGCCCGTTTAACTAGTTCCACGTACTCTACGATGTTATCGTCAACAAATTTCTCCAAAGCTGTTCGCGGCACCGGCCCTCCGAGATGCGACATTTTCGAAGAAGTGAAAAATAACGTTAAGCTGAGAAAAACGATCCTCGTTATATGCGGCGCATTCGAATCAATCACACTAACTGTGAGGGGAGACAAGTGTCGAGCGCAACTGTTGCTCTGTTTCCCGGCGAAAAACAGTTTCGCTTGGCTCGGAAGACACCTCAATCTCCCTTTCTCGACTTGTCGCATTCGTTTTCCCCTCGACTACAAACGACAGCGAGCGTAATGCTTTTTCCGTCAAATGTGACTCAACCCTTTCTATTTGACGAGAAAACAAACGAACAAAAAATAAACGATATAGAAGACACGTCGTCGCCATTCAGGGAGTCACACCATGTGTCACAAGCTTTTCGCAGTTCACCACCTCCTCCTCTGTTTACTATATGCCCGATTTCACCCTTCCTTCACCTCCCCCTCCCGTCCACACACAGACATCTCATCACACCCTTCGCGTCCGTTCTTAGGTCGGCGCAAACAAATAAATCTTTCCTCATTCGAGGGGAAAACAAAACATACAGACGGCTTCTTCCTCCACAGCCGAAGCCTCGAGCAGGCAGAGGACCAACAACTCTCCCGGACTTGAAACAGAACTAGCGCGCAGGGGAGAGAAGAGGAGAGCGCGGGCAAAAAGGGCCGCTATGCAGAAGTTTCTCTGTTCCGTGCCTGCAGCCTCGTTTAGAAAGCTGGGTTGTTGCTCGGAGGCATCGCGGCAGGAAAAAGACACCCGAACGCGAAATTGAAAAGAGCAGCTCCCGTCTCTGTTTTGGAGGTCCTTCGCGGCAGGGAAGGGGGGCAGGAAGAATGTTTGTGCCGAAAGGGAATCCGGCGCTTGCGTGTCGCCGCATGACGCAGCAGAAGAGTTGGTGGCGGCTGATGCTCATGTTGCCGCGCGCCACAGTCGCAAAGGCTCCTCCTTGTTTGCTCATTTGCAATTCTCGTCTTTTCTCTCCGGTCCTCTCTCCTCTCTCTGCCCTAGCTTTTTCTACATATCCCCTCTCCCTCATCTCCGGCGCTCCCACTATCTCGGCGGAACAGGGAAGCAGGAACAACAACGTCAATATGACGCTCCAAAGCTGCCCAAGAATGCCAAAAGCGCACCGCTAGGCCGCGCCTGCATCTCCACGGTCTGGTCGGCGTATGCTTCCCCGATATTTGTAGTTCGTTCAGCGAAAAGAGCTTCGTGTATATTGGCTGGGATCGATCCAAGCTTTTGTTGTTCGTGGCTTCTTTATTCCTCTCTTGGAGGGCGATGAGCAAAACAATGACAGTATGAACAGTTTGACGCTGATGAGGCGCATACCCCGCACAGGCATGCTCTATCCGAACGCTCCGATTTGTACGCCAATTCTTTTTGCTGGTAAAGCGTAAAAGATAAGGCTGAAAAGCAGCGCCTTTATATTATATGGAAACATACCGTTGCCTGAAAAAGTCAAATCAAGATTCCGTCCAGACGAAGACGCTGAAGTCAGTTATGATTTGTAAGATATACAAGTTTGCCAACTGTGCTGACAAAAACATGTCGCCCTTTTCTTTTAGTATCCGGATAGCATGGTCCTTTTTCCCAGACATTCAACTCCAGAAGGTCCGACCACAAAGGCTTAAGGAAATATTATACTTATTTTAGAACTGTATATATCTGTACCAGGTGGCACTGAGGATCGAACTCGGTACCTTCAGCATACGAGGTGGATTCTCAAATCACGTCCTAACCACAAAGCCAACGCGAGGGGTTAAAATAAGGATTATTCAAAAACCGATCTGAGCGTACACATAATGCGACGTAAGCCTGTAGAGCACATTGTCCTCCAGCTTGAATTGAAGCTGATTAGAGCCCGGGATATACTACTAAAACTTCACGGGAAAAACAATAAAAGCTCACTCAAAAACCGATCTGAGCGTACACATAATGCGACGTAAGCCTGTTGAGCACATTGTCCTCCAGCTTGAATTGAAGCTGATTAGAGCCCGGGATATACTACTAAAACTTCACGGGAAAAACAATAAAAGCTCACAATTATTAAAACAGAATTTAAATAGGCACATGCTCATGAGCAACCTCAGTAGCTCTCTCGAGGGTAACATCGCCGTCCCTGATCAATAAAATTCTCAATAACAAATAACACTGCCAGTACAGAAGCTGGAGGAGAAACTGAAATGAGCGCGGTCGGGCTTTAAAAGGAGACGCAAGGCCGGAACAGCGACATGCGAATAATGATGTTCGGCCGTCGCTTGCGCCACATCGTTCCTCACGTATACGCCAATGGACGGCGAGCGAGGCGGCCTCCTACGCCGCTCGGCGGCACAGCCTAATGACACGCTCACGCGAGCCAGCCGCAACCGGACGTGGCTTATACGAGTGCAATGGCTCCGCACTCGCGGCGGCGGAGACGCTCGCATATGCCTGTGTGTGTCCGTGCACGCCTGCGGCTTCGGACCAATAATGGACGAGCATTGAGAGTGTTCGTGCAGTACTCTATGGCGCATACATTTGGCATACATGAGTTGCGTCCAAGGAGGGAGATGCCGCCGACCGTTCCGCCGAAGCACTAAAGATTCCGGGCCTGGCTCGCACTGATAATGAATTCCTTGAAGGAACACTCTAGTCTTTTGTAGCCTTGAGTTGACGACTCGCGTAAAGAGACGGACCGGTTATATTAAAGCGAGCATGAGCGGTACACAATACGAGGAGCTCTGCTCAATAGGAAGCTGTATGCATGGTAGGGATTGTAAACGCATTAGTTATCGTGAATGGATGAGGGGGACAGACAGATCATCATACAAGATAGGGGACTTCGGTTGTGTCTTTCTTCATAATGAGCGATCAGATGACAAAAGTAAGTGGTGCGTTAACCGTGTTAACCCTTCTGCTACTGAGCCGCTGCATACTATTCTTCTCTCACTCGAAAATTCAAACGGTGTGGCTATGTGGCGATATCTCAGACCTGTTCTCCGATAAAGTGCACGATCGACGATCGGTGGAGTCCTATATGCGCGCCCAATGAGTTTAATTGGCGTACTTTCGTTGACTTTTCCGACTCGCGGCTGTGACCTTGTGCATGGGCTGTCGTTTCCTCGTTATACGGGGCCCCCGGCGCAATATACAAGGCCGCGTATACGCGCTGTACCGCACCCAGTCACAGTCGGGTTGTTCTTCGGATTTGTTTGTGAGGTTATAAGGGTTCTTGCTCCTTGACCCTCGCGGAAACGGTCACCTTCCGGCGTAATTAGTGTCACTGCCCAAAACGCAGTGATCGTCGAGGAAACGAGACAATAACTGCTGCTCGTTCTAGCGGTCGTATTCATTTTTTATATTGTTTCGTTTAATCGCGCGAGTAACAAACGCTCGCACTGCATGCAGCGGAAAAGGCTTGAAAGGCCAGGATGTAAACACAAATAATTAAGCGAGGCCTGGCGGAGGAGTCGGCCGAGGTAAAGCGTAGTGGACACGCTATCAGGCTCCTGGGTGGTTGAAGTGGAAAAGAGATAATGCGTAATGTGCACGAGCACGCGGGAAAAAACGCGCTGCACACCATCACAATCCGCCGCTCGGCGGAGCATGGCCTGCGGAGCCGCCATGCTTCGTTTTATGTTGCGTATCATGAATGGTGAGGCGAGTGGTTTATTTTTCCTTGCAGGCACCGGACGATTGTTCTTTCCCGCACTTAACCGAGTGTTTAACCTCTAACTAGTTCGCTGCTCTTTGAGGTATGTATACGTGCTATTCTTGGGCCGGCGCAATATTGTGAATTGCTCTAAAGAGGTACTAAAGCACTGTTGTCTCCCTCATCCTTTTTTTTTCTTTTTTCAAATCTTCACCGCCTATTGTTCAGCAGGCACGCACCTGGAAGGTAACGCGCTTCCCTCGGAAAGTCATGTCGCCACCAGCCGGCTTCAGCGGACAAAGCAAAACCATGTAACATTTAACAAGAGCATGTTTCCCTCACAGTACGAAGGTCTCTCTCACTACCTCTCTCTCTCTCTCTCTCTCTCTCTATCTCTTTCACACACACACACACACACACACACACACACACACACACACACACACACACACACACACACACACACACACACACACACACACACACACACACACACACACACACACACACACACACACACACACACACACACGCGCGCACACACACACACACACACACACACACACACACACACGCGCGCACACACACACGCACACACATAGTACAAGAAAATAGATGTACTTGGTTGCTAAATGTATTCACAAGTAAAACGAAATGCTTCATACTGCTTCTAGTTGTCTTTTTACTTTTAGTCCACATACATACAATTTATTGTGAGTGTGCGTGTAAAACACCAGAACAGCGTTATGTTGCAAACAATCGAAATGATCATTCCGAAGTGGAGGAGCTCGGAATGCAAATCGATAGGCAAAGTAAAAAGATAAAAGAGGCATCGACGCAATACAGAAACACAGACGAATAAACGAGAGTAAAGAACAGCCCTTATCGCTTTAGCCCACTGACCTTCTTTTTTTCCCCTACCAAAGAATCCATTCCTTGTACTTTTTGCACTGATTTTCTTTTCTCCCACAGTACCACAAATATACTCCAGACGCGACAAAGTGCGGGGAATGTCGTCTTCAATGTAAAAAGAAGCTGTTCACGATGAAAGGAAAAGAGAAAACCCACACAAGAAAAGACAAACGCAGCCGGAACGAACAGAAGCTGAGTCTATTCCCACAACCGTATTCCGCTACTTGACTCTCTCTACAGTATCCCCTCTCTACATCTTTCCGCTCTGTCCTCCTGTGAGGAGCGTTTTCCCGCATTAGAGAGAGCGCAAACGGGTAAGCACACATTCCTGGTGCACTACTACGGAGGGACCATGTATTGCGTTTAGATACGGACGAGCACTTAGGTGTCTTTCTTTCTTTCTTTCTTTCTTTCTTTCTTTCTTTCTTTCTTTCTTTCTTTCTTTCTTTCTTTCTTTCTTTCTTTCTTTCTTTCTTTCTTTCTTTCTTTCTTTCCTTCTTTCTTTCTTTCTTTCTTTCTTTCTTTTTCTTTCTTTCTTTCTTTCTTTCTTTCTTTCTTTCTTTCTTTCTTTCTTTCTTTCTTCAATAGGTGTGATCATTCGGTGACAAATGACGGAGAAGGGGGATAGCAGATGCGCAAATATACGCGGTCCTTCATAATCGTGAACGTTTATGTATAATTGCTCAGAAACATCATGGTATGGAAAATATTGTACACTATACGACGTCGATTAAGACGACGAAACTTTTGGCACAGGTTGTGCTTTGTGAACGATTGAATAAATATTTGTTAAAATGTCTTTTATGAGCTGGCTAGTGCATTTTTAATACTCACCAAAGGTGCGAGCACTGTTGTCGTCTGAAGCAACGCAACAACGAATGTTCGCAACTAAGCAGTCTAACCTATAGTGAATCAATACCAAACAACTCGGCCTGCATTTCGTTGTACACGCTGAGACAAATATTTTGCAGTAGCGCAGCATCCGAGTGCACCTTTGACTGGGTGCTTCCCCTCCGTACACCGCCACAACTCGTAACCACCGAGAGCAGTCGCGGGGAACCCCAAATCGAAATACACTGAGAGAGCAAGTCAGAGCAAGCGAGAGTTCTGCGAGAACACCGGGAAGAGAGATGCTTGCTAGGGCGGAGTGGGGGTTGGGGGGATGTGCAGAGGGGGAAGGGAAGGAGAAAGGCGCAGCAAGGGAGACGAAACGAAAACCGTTTAGCGGCGCGGTCTCCAAATCCCATTCCGAGTCTCCTCCGGTCGATACGAACGTGTGATTCAGAAGGAAATCTCCCTCTCGGCTGCTCCGTCGTTGCCTGGGGAAAAGCTCTCTACCCCCTCCCCGCTCCCGCCCCCTTTCGGCGCTGCAAACCCAGAACCACGGCCATCTCCTGGGTTCCGAGCCCCGGGGCTCAGTGCTGTGGTTGGGAGGAAACCACGTGTTGCTCGCGAGCCGTCGTCGTCGTTCTGTGCGTGGCATTCCCTTCCTCTTTGCTTCTTCTCCCCATCCTCTTTCACCTCTGCGCGTCGAAGCAGGGGGAGGGGGGGGGGGGGGGGTCTCTGCAGAGAGAGCGCAGGCGAGACAGCGGCGCGACAAGCGGGTCTGCCCTAGTCTTCCCCGCCGCCGCTCTCAGGCGAAATGGAAACGCACAGACAGACAGACAGACCGACAGACGCAGTCGGAGACGGCGGCGATTGAATGCGAAGGCCGGGGAAGCCCTCTCTCGTGACGTCAGCCGCCGAAGCCGCGTGCGCTGCGGGACGCACGTGCTCGCGCGCGGTGTCGGTCTCGTGCCACGCGCGCGTTTGCAGCATGACAGCAAATGTGCATAATGTGATAATGATGCCTGATGCGCGTCTCTAGCTGTATCGCCTGAGGGAAACTGTTGACGTATGTTTCGATTCGGAGATGAAAAAGGAATTGCATAAAGAGGGTCGTGCAGTGTAACTTACAACAGGTAATAATAGCATTGTTGCTATTCTCAGAAATAGCGCAATCACTCTGTTTTTGCCTGAACTCCTCCTCTCCACTTCCTTCTTGCTTTTTCGCAATGTGAGCTTTTTACTGAAGTAAAAGATGCGCACTTTCGTGGTATGTATACGATGATTCACTGAGGGTGGAAATTGTGTTACAAAACTCACCGAGCCCAATATTAAATCCCGAAAAACTATGGTCCGAGCAGTGTATTAAATCTATATACAGTTATGTTATACGGCAAAATTAGTAGCTTTATTATTTGAATCTATTTCCTGTCTGCTTTTACAAGTTGTTCGTAGCGAGACATGTAGCAAAATATACGAGCGAATAAGCCGAGCTATAGGTGTGATTTCGCGCATTTGAACAAGCATAATGAAGCGGTTGCGCCCAATAAACACGGCAAGAAATTGTGGCTTTTTATGTGCTTAACTGTGCTAATGTTTAGAACTTTCACTGCTCCCTTTCTTAGCTCTGTCGCTTTCTAGAGCAGGCAGAAATATTTTGTCTCATTCTTCAATATATAGAAACAAACAAAAACGGAAACGAACGCACTATTAATTTTTTTTTTTTTTTCAAGATAACCCCATGATCACAAATCGGCGCTGGATGGAACAGACAGAAACGCGGAAGTTATTCTTTCCTCCGCAAAAAGAAAAATAATGCTAAAAAGAAAGAGGGAATTGGTTATTACGACTGAGTGCACGCGCGGCCGACAGGGCGAAGACTGATGCGTGACCGTATTTGCTCCGCGCGCCTCTAAATAGGTTCCCAGTCCGAAGCTGAAAAACTTGGCACCCGCCGCAGGTCACAAACGCGGTTCTCTTTAGAAGAGGCCAGGGCGCGCCGAGTTAACCCTTCCTTCACTTCACGCTTGCCGGGCCCGAAGGGGAAGGACGGTCAAGATGGAGTACAAGTACAGAAAGAATAAACCAAAACCTAAAGAATCTGCAAAATCCGGAGGGGAGAAGGTCAGCCGAGGGCAACGAAAGGGCTCACGGAGAGGAGGTCACACGAATAGAGAGGGAGAGAGAGGAGTGAAAGGCACGCCAGGGAGAGGAGATACATGCAGGGGGAAGCACGGAAGGGTGGACGTGAGAGAGAGAACGACCCTCGACTAACGAGCGGTCCGGGCAGACCCATGATGCCGCGGCAATTATTGCTTTCTCCGCTTCTCCAGTGCTTGTGCTTCGTAAACGATTTTTTGCTTGTTTGTTGACTTTTCCGGAGCGTAGGTGTGCATGCCGTCGAGGCGTACTGCCTTGGTTACAGTTAAAAGGCAGCGTCTTCGAAGCGATAACTCACGGCTCACTTGGCAAACTGTGCGAACCTAAGTTTGTTTGGCCACGCAATCACCTCGAATCACGTGGAACTTCGATCGCGCTCTCCAGCGCCGAGATGTAGCTCGCTTTTCGCATAGGACAAGCTGTCCGGCTCTCCGAAAGCATGGGCGAAGAGTTGTTCTGGCGCTCCCTAGCGCGCATATAGCCCAATTCGTCGTCGCCGCGACGCAGGGATAAAATGTCCGGTGTTGTGTAGTTCTCGTATATGTTTAGCCCAGTGGACATGTCACTTCATTAATTTACGCTCTGTGTAGTAAGCTGCATTGCTGAAGCGAACTGTACTGAGTCACGGTTACACATATTTAGAAACAAATGATGGATGATCCAGTTCGAAAGATAAGCCACCGCGCCATACGACTTCCACGCACTTGACCAATAAGCACACTAGCCCCAAAAAGGGATTAATTAGCCATTTCGAGATCGCATTCTCATACATTGTTGAATGCTTAACAGATCGGAGAGACGCAGCAGATAATTGAAAGTACCGAGTGTAGTGTATGTGCCACTAAAAGGTGCACCGACTCTTGGTTGCGACCTTACTTTGGGTTAGGGAGACTATGCGGCGCTTCAGAAGCTAAGTCAAATTCAGCCCACGAAGTTCGTCGAGCCGATCGATTCCAGAATGTTTTCAAGCGTTGAAACTCTTCTCACGTTCTTGCCTTGATCAGCTGTGCCAGCTACATCTTTCTCGAAAGGCGCCGGTCGTTGGAGCTCTAATGCGTGACCACTCAATTACCGAGTGTAAACTGTGCCTCTCGTGACGGATGAACTTCCAGCAAGGACGGGAAACGCTAATGCTCTTCTCGACGGCTAGTGTTTACGGGGAAAATTCTTACCACGTATGCGAGTAGCAATCCCGCAGCTCTATTTTTCATCTTCAGCGATGCAGGTCGCGAACTGAAGGTGCGGGGACCACGCACAATCTCTTTACAGTTGCAAAAACAAACAGACGTTAACATTCTTTTGAATACATACATACATACATACATACATACATACATACATACATACATACATACATACATACATACATACATACATACATACATACATACACATACATACATACATACATACATACATACATACATACATACATACATACATACATACATACATACATACACACACACACACACACATACATACATACATACATACATACATACATACATACATACATACATACATACATACATACATACATACATACATACATACATACATACATACATACATACATACATACATACATACATACATACATTAATGTTCACTAAAATGTTCCCGCTCACTTATTGCGAATGAACCTAGCGCTAGCTACCGTCCAATTATGTATCAAGGCAAATACATTGCTCCCGTGTCGTCAGAATGAACGACGTGACCGCACTATTCGGCTATAGCGAACGAAGAGGCGCCGTAAACTTCGCTCCGCAATCGAAAAACGCGCGCTTACAACGAGCGAGGTGACTGACAAATATATCTCAGCTTCGATCGTACCTCTGCACATCCACTAGAACAATGTGGCGACTCCATAAAAAAAAAAAAAGCAACCAAGAGGCGGCATGTCAATCGATGCATGGAGCATGCCTACCGTTGGTTTGGGCAGAAGTGTGGTGGGAGTGAGACAGGGACAAATTTAAAAGCAAAGCGAATGTCAGAGACGTGGAGGCCAATTTATAGTGCGAATTGCTTTGAACGCTCATTGCATAATTAGTAGTATCACATCCTAAAAGCATGTCACTGGCAGAAATGGTCTCAGCGATATTTACGGGTGGACATGCATAACAGACCATGTAAGGGAGGGGAGGTTTTAAATGGTGTTGGGAGTGACCCTCCCTCTCCAGCAAGAAATGTTCTGCGAGACACATATGCTAAAGACATTTATCTTTATCAAAAAATGTCCTATCAATATACAGTTCAATGCCTATATATTGATAGGCATTCAGTCCCACCTCTTCCACTATGCTTACCAGGAGCGATTCATAAATTCGCCCGTGAAGAGCCCTTTACAACAGAGAAACACAACTTTTTCCTTAGCATTTTCGGGGCTGCAATACAAAGGAGGAACCTCGGATACGACAAACGCGCTCCCCTCAACCGGCCATGCGATTCACTGTATACCGCCTTCGCATAACACGTTATGCCCGGTCCGAGCCCGAGGCTCATAGAGGTAGATGAACCCTTAATATGGCGCGATAGTCGTAACGCAAAACACACTCAAACATCACGCACACACACGCACGCACGCGCGCACACACACACACACACGCACACACAGAGAAAAATGACGACGATCTAATCACTCCGAGACAGCACAGAATCAAAGTTGTAAACAGAGAAAAGCAACACAGGGAATGTGTGGTAAGGAATAAGCGAGAGAGTTGGAGTCTGCTGTGTACGGAAAAGGAAGAGGGAAGAGACAGGCTATATCGCGAGTGTCCGCGTTGCGTGCGTCTACGTATGTGTTTGAGCGAGCGGTCGTATATGATGAGGAAGAGTGAATATTAGCGGCGTCGCTGGGCGCTTGCAGCGCGCAGGGTCGATTGGCGGCGCGGAATGGGCCCCGACGAGAGATGAACTGCACGCCACGAGGGGAGGACGCTCAAAGACGCACACACACACACACACGGGCGAGGGCCGACGCGGAGACCGTTCTCTGCGCTGTCACCACCGTGCAGGCAATGAGGCCTGGGAACGGATGCCGGCGCTGTACGCTCATGGAATGGAACCAACCATCACGGCCTGCCCTGAGAGGAAATGGCCGCGCGAGCGCTATTTGTCTCCACGCCGTCGAAAACCGCAGCCTTCACCCTCCCTCCCCTTAGCTGAGCAGTGCGACCGGATCAGCTGCGACAGCGCTGTCACAGCGCTTGTCTATTCCTCCCCACCAATGATGGTTTCACTGCGTCTCTTTTTTTTTTTTTTTTATGTAACACGCATGCGTTTGAACGGATATCTCTCCCGCACATTCTGATTTTAATGAAACGATGCAATCAGCTGCTACATAACGAAATTCTTCAACTTTTCACTCATCCCGAACGCGGGGCTAGAGCACTGTAAAATAACAGAGAGTTGGGTGACTAGAAGGTCGATGGCTTCCTGTACAAAAGTGGGAAGGGCAAGCAGAAAACAAACAAAAAAACTTTTTTGGCCTTTTTGTCTTTTAGCGCCGAAAAATCACGAATCAAATGAATCATTGCGCAGAATGGAAACTATCAGCTATTTAATCAGCATCAAGGATCTCAAACATGCAGTCCAGGAGGCCCTGAATGCAGTCGAGCTGTTCACTGACCCTGAAAATTTCAGCTTTTCTTCGTCCGGGAAAGCCTTTGAAGCATAGCTATATATTGGTCCCTCCTCCGTCCATATCACATCATTCTCGATGCTGGTAGGAGGTATTCAAGTGACATCACGGGCGCCATTTTGTGGTGCAGGGCGCAGCTTGAGCCGTGCCTGTCGGAGCCGGGAATGATAGAATGATTCCATATGCTTGCAGCCTTTCGCTGCGCAACACGCACCACAAAATGGCCACCACTGTGAAGTAGATGCATACATCTATACTGTCTGACACGGGTCGGTAGCAAGCCGTGTCTTTTGTCAGTAGGTAGACTTCTTTTCTGCGCGAATTTCGGTGCTTGTATAATTTTTCCACTTTGGACAATGCCCGAATGGTACACTGCGCCGTCTATCCTCTTCCTTTTCCCCGGTGTTCTTCGCATACTGGCCGGTGGGAGGCAAACGCTTGTTAGTGCGACATCACCGGATCAACCCTCTATACGGGCTTATATGAAACGATCTGCAGTGTAAACACTCCAGCTATGCCACCAACAATTCAAAGGCGGTGTTTCAACGTGCCATCGTTAAAAGCACCATTTTGCAGAAAATCAGGTAGGTACGGGTGTTGTCTACGAAGAAAAATCAAGACATGCATGCCTTCTGGAAGGTTGCACTTGGCAGGGGGTCGACATCAGTAGTATAGATACACGGCTCAAATGAACAGAACGAAACGAAGAATTGACACGGGCAAGGCGCTACGCAACACATCACCCGACACTGATTGATTGGGGGGTTGTGCAACACTGCGAGACCACATGGTATGACCAAGTAGGCAGGAACTGCCAACTGGCGTAGCTCTTGCGAGCTTTTAGGATTACATAGGTATTGAACCCAGCACACTTGGGTCCCGAGTAAGACTTGTTATCAGTATAGGGGCTTCGTATGGCTTGGTTTATAAAGCGGGGCTTTATACATCGATTACGGGTGGCCTTCGACATAATGGGCTACCGTTTACGAGTACGCGATATAATATATACAAGGATTAAGAAATCATTAGCTAATCGAGTAGCAAAGTGAGTGTACGCGAACTATAATCCGCAAGGTGAGCTGACAACTGGAGCCATTAAGGCTGTCACGTCATAGCCTTAAATGCGGAGCTTAAGAGTCAACAGTTGAAGAGCGTTGTACGCAGACCGTTCGCGGCGGCCAAATTGCTCTCTCCACAGCTAGCGTGAAAACTAGAAGACAAAAGGAAATTAGACAAAAAAAAAAGAAAGCTGAAACAATCCTATCCTCTGCTCAAGTGGACCGCTCATCGTTCGCATATACTATGCAACCAGTCAACCTTTGTACTATACAGTGCAGCATTGAGAAAGTTAAAGATTAGAGGCTTAGTCAGCTTAAGTGAGGTCGAACCCGAGAACGTGTTCAGCTACGACGGAGGACCTCTTGATTAGTGAATGCCTCAGTTGTAATATCGCAGGTCGTCGTGAGCATTCGCGATAGTTACGAACCCTTCAATGCACTATTACACAATATACACGCGCGATCGGCTGTTCGAATTCAAATCCATTGGCCCTCGCTGGTAATATAGTTCTAGCAGCGGTGCACAGTACTATATATACTATACTTGGGACACGGACCCCTCGGGCATTGGCACGTGGTATACATGCCTTGGAAAGTATAGGCACGGGGACATGGACGCGAGAATACAGCGACACGCTGAACCGAAGGGACCTTGCTTGCTATACAGAGAGAAACAAAGGAGCGACGGTGGCGGAGATAAGATCGGCGGCCAATGCGCAGCCAGCTAACGACGACGAAGTTCCGCCGCGTACTCTCGCGTGATAAATGGAGCGGCGCGGCCTCCTCCTCCTCCCATCTGGGCTGCGCCGAGAGAAGCTCGGAGAAGACCATAATCACAGAGTCTGGTCGACGTTCGCGCGCGGCCACCTTGCGGCGAGCCGGAACGTCGATCGCCTCACTTCTCGGGCAGGTCGACCCTTCTATCGAACATGAGCTAAGTCCTTTTCGAGGCGGCACTATACAGCCGTCCGCACACTTAGCCGGAACGCATGGGATGCACACTAAAACTATATGTAAAGACGCAGATCATGTTGTACAGTATTGAACGATTCCGAGACTGAGAGACAGCTAAGAAGTGTACAGTATAGTGTATAGTGGTGATGAACCAGGGACAAATGATAGGACTCTTATTGTTGTCTTAAATGCACCGGATAGTTGCACAGTTGACCAGGGCGTTCGCGAACCGTTTACGTTCGCGTTGATTACCTGTCCTTAAGGTGTAATTAACTTTTTATTTCGAGCGCACGTGTATACGTTTCGCCTCGGTCAAACTGTGGGCGCTGGACTAGCTGCGACGAGGAATCGAGATATATACCAGCCGAGAGCAGCATCCCTATTACGTAACGTCATTCAATAGTGATCGCTACTGAAACGCATAATAAAGCCCGTGAAGTATACATATGAGTAGGCAACAGCGCCACGAATGGCTCACTTATTGATAACAAAGCTGTTTTTGTGTACTTGGATTTAACCCCATGTGTGGCCGCAGACCCCGTACAGCATACCTCAACTATAGCGCAGTTACTTTCCGCGGTCAAGTTTTCAGTAAGATCTTACAGAGAACACTATTCCATAGTCGACAATATAAATTTCGCTGTGACAGCTTGTTTTCGTTTCCCTGCTCGGAATATGATATCACAAAAAACTAAACGTGGCAATGAAAAAAAAAAAAAAAAAAGCGATCTAAAAGTTTTCACTGTATATAACGAGGTTTCCTATGTTGAGCGGTGGACTTGCAATAGCACGACTTAATTTATGGCAGCCTTGTGTCACTAATGCAGCACAAGCACAACAAGATAGCAATGTCAGTGCGACCCTGAACTCCGATGAACATTTTACAGCAGTTCATATTATTGACTTCAAGCTGTATATATTTCGCATTAAACAAGAATGCTTGCAAGCAGTATGTGCATAGCCAAACAAGATAATCAGTGCACGTATACGGCACAAACCTGCCGAGAAGCCACATATTTAGGTCTGTATAGTTCATCTTCGCAAATGGCAGCATTATATATACCATCACGCGCAGTTGCTTGGACAGATGAAGATCAGTGGGCGACGGGTCAATTCAATTTCCTCGTTCGTGACGCGTGTTCGCCAGACGCGGCATTTCGGAGCACCCACAACATTCAAAGAGAGCCTGTGTATACGCTGTTTTTTCTTCCGTTCTCACGGTGCTCAATCAAGCGCCGTAGGGTCATTCCCAATTGGAATCGTGCCTGCGACGTTCCCCTCGTGGCGCCCTCGAAAGAGATCGGAAACGGTCTTCTTGGACACATGTGTACACCATTCCAGGGCTCGCGTGAACCGGACGCCTTTGCTCCAGGTCTTCTATAACACCGTGCGTACAGAGACGCGCACTGGTTCAGCCCAGGCAATATGCGTGCGGCCCCTTCAAGCGCGACCACAGAAGAGATTGCTGGGAAGGCCGTTTCTTCTTCTTCCTCGCGCCTATACGTCGTACGTTTCATCGCTACGCGATCCTGACCTGACTGTCTCGCGAGCAGAGGTCGGCCGGGGGTCAAAATCGTGTTCGCCTTTCTGGTTGGTCTCTCTCCTCTGTCCCCCTCCTTCTCCCTTCTTGAGGACGGATGCAGTAGAAACCCTTTCTCTCTTCCTCCCACATACGCAAACGCACATGCATCCACGAGCGTCGCAGACACGCCACGCAGATATGCACACGGGAATGAGCTCGCTAAGGATCGTACACGGATGGCGTTCCACTTGTAACGAACCTGGAGTGTACTCGCCAGAGCGGTGCCTGCTATCGCGGGCCACGCGTACATTAGTGGTCGTACATAATGTGAACCACAGGGAAGGAAATGTGTGATCGATGGAACGACGGCGGTGCGTATTGCCATATGGATAGTTTGACTCCTGCGGTTTGTTTATGGTCACGACGCGCAGAACCTCTCGTTTGCACGAGGGGCTATAGAGCATAATATATGAAAACGCAAGCAAAGGAACTCATAGAAAAGACCCATGTGTATAGTGATGTGCTAGTATGATCAAGTGCACGCGAATTGCATGGACGCTTGATGTTCATGCGTCAAAAAAGCGGCATAATATAAAGAAAGCTAATAGCGATTAAACTATATACAAAACAGAAGTGTTGGCACAGTGATTGCAAACTTCAAGATACGTGTGCCGAGGCCGCTTTATATCTTTCCCACTGATAGCGCAATCATTTAGAAAGTTGACGTGCTTGGAAAACAGGCTTAGACTATATGAGAAACTATTCAACAGATTGTTGGCACGTGGACGAGAGGCATTCGCTTTACGTCACCCATCAAAAAGCCGTTGATCTCAACTAAATTCCACTAAACGTGGCGTCACGCCGATCTCGGGGGAAACAGCAAGCACGCGTACACATGACGCGCACGTATAGTATTTTGCGTCGACGCCTGCGTTCCCTCGACGTCGTCGTCAGCCGGAAGGGAATGTCAGTGCTGACAGCTACCCGCTCGCACGAACGGACATCGCTGGTCGCTGTCCGCCTCTTGTCCGACACAAACCGCGGTGACAGGCGCCGCCAGCTGAATTACACAGCGCGGCCTACGCATAGCCCAGTCGGCATGCGTCCATTCACTTATATATACTCGAGCCGCTGGAATCGCTGCACCTATAATTGCATCTCTCACCCTCTCTTGCACACGAACAGGATGTCCAGCGAGGGCGCGCGCACAAGTGCGCGACAAAGCTGAATACTTATACGGAGAAGCCTTGTCTCGGCGCTACAAGTGACAGAACGCCTCTATACGTGAGGCTGACGCAGGCACCGTTGAAACCCATGGCACATGATCGTCGACAATAAGTACACGGCAGGTTCCTGATGCTTTAATGCATTTAGTCGGAGGTAGAGGCGAAGTAATTTAATGAAATGGGCACCGTTCCAAAAACGTGTCGATATGGCATGCCGCAGAGCCCATCCACGAAGGTGACCGTGTGTTGTCTCTCGTCAGAGAGGCTCGACAATCATGAGTGCGTTGGTTCCAATCTAATTATGAGACGCACACGCGGTGTCAACAGCAAAAACGCTTTTATAGTGTCTTAAGCTTTAAGCCACTTCGCTTCGCAGAGGAGACGTAACCTTAATTGTGCATAGGTGAGAACATGATGCGCGTGCTTCTGTTAAAGGCCATGTCTGCTTGAAAACCCTTTTGTAATTTGATCTCGCCATCGATGAATGGCACGAAGTTCATAAGCGACATATGCGTCCCTGTTTTAGTTTTCATGGAACACTTTTATTTTACTCACAATACAGATAATTGAGTTATTAACGTTGTGCTCGATCAAGAATCTTGCTTTAGAGTGACGAGAGATAACATGGAAATCAAGGCACGATACTTCTCACTAATGAACATGTGCATGCAGGTGGACACGGGCATGGTCTAAATTACAAACATTTCGCTCGCAGTGGTGCCACAGAACAACTAAATAATTTGAAAGATGTACGTAAGTATACAGTAGACATTTTGTTTCATCACATATAATTTGTACCCACAATCGCTGCACACTGCACATACAAGAACACGTTCCAAGCAATACTGGATGCTAGGCAGGCACTCTCGAGCAGTATATATGGTCAAAACTTATGTCCTCTCTTACGCGCAAAACCTTGACTATCAACAAAGCGCAGTTTTTACTAAAACAACTACTCCCTCAGTCGCTTAATAAAAGTTCATATGCCACAGTCGAATCTGTTTTGGAAAATAAGCTGCCACTAGAGGTAAAGTTCGGAGTATGATGCAACTAACATTTTATATTTGCTCATATTTACTTGGTGATATTACAACGCTTGCTTCCACACACACGTAAAACAGACCTCCTGCCTCACGTGGACGGTGAAACCATGAACGCAGAAAGAAGCTCGTTCCAGCAGCCGCGCGATAATTCCCGAAGCGCTCGACCATCCATCCCCTCCTCTTTCTCTCAGCTGCGCCTCTTCAACAAAAGATAAAGCGCACGCACACCCGGCCAGCAATTCACACTCGGAATGTGTTCAAAAACGTGCCGCACCCGCACCCTTAAACGCGGCGCGCGGAAACCCATCTTCCTCATTACCGACGGCAGCGTCGTCCGTTAATCCGATAAGCGTCCAGCGGCGCGAACACGGGGCGATCAAAACCCTCCCCGGAGCACCGGGCGCAGGCCTACTGTTCAGAGCGCGCAAGCGTTCCTCGCACTGCAGAAATAACGAACGGAGCTCCACACAGAGAGAAAGCCCGCGAGTCTCATCGGCGCCGCACAAAGAGCACCACAATGGATCGCTGCTAATCTCGAATCTGCCCTCACGGACCGCTGCATCCACCGCAGCTCCTCCTGCTCTGAGCACGCTCGCAGTTTGTCTCGCCTGCGACCGTTCGCGCTAAAACCTTTTCCATCGGCTCACTCAACGCGAAGTGACACCCGGAGCAAGAAACCCAACTGCCTACACAGCGTGCTTAGTTGTGTATGGCTGCCTCGTCGGGGGTGGATAGGGTGGTACTGTTGAGCCGCCCGTGTATACACGCGCGTATTTTGTGCGTAGGTGTGTAAGGACAACTAGCAATCACCAACTCCATTAATTACATCGGCGACGGACCCGTAACGAAGCTTAACTAATCCGAGAGCGAAGTGTATACACTCTCCTCCCACGCCAGAAGCCGCTCTGACTCTGTGTCGAGCATGTAACACACGCACGTGCACATACAAGCGCGCGCAGGCGAAGTGCTTCTTCGTGCATGCAGTGATGTTTCCCTCAAGCAGAGATATCCAAGCTCCGTGCCGGAACACGCCGGTGCAGTGGGTCGTATGCGACCCGCTCTAATTCTTGTACGCCGTATGTGTGTATATATGGTTCGAAAAGGAATTATGTGTGAGATAGTTCGTCTCTTATCAGTGAACGCGCGCGGCTGAGCATGTATATATACTGCCAAGCAGAGTGGGGTGCTTTTGCAGAGCCTCACGCAAGCATGACGCAGCGTGCAGCTTAGGGCGCAGGTTAGAGAGTAAACAAACAAGCAAACATCAAAAAAGCTGTTTCCTGAATCCTGGTCGAATTCTGGAACTTCCAAAATAGTGTAAAGCATAAGTCGACACAACGAGAAGTCATGCAATCTGAGAGGTGGCGGACATGAACACGCGTGTGCACGAAGCAGAGCCGAGGCGCGATTTAAGAGCAAAGCGATTATGCGTCTGCAGAAAGAGCGAGTGTGTGTTCACGAAATTCGTACGAGTGACGCGCGATAATGGACCAGAAAAAATCTAGAATAACAATTGGCGCTAATTCAAAACAATTCACGCTATGCCGCGCTAAACGCACGCAGGTTTCAGACGTTTTCTCTCGCAGTATTATAGTTACGACGCTAACATCTGATTTTCAGGAGCAGATACCGGTCAAAGGACGATAAAATTTTTGAATGTTTTTGATTACAGTTATAAGCAAATACGGAGAAAGTGTATGGCCCTATTATATATGTACCTCTGGTATTGAATAGCTTGCCTGATAAGGCTTTTGCTTTAACTCGCCGGTAACTTATGAAACAGTGTATGTTTTGAGGTAATATCCTTCACTTCCGTCTTTTCTTCCCACTTTGAACTATAATTTGTTTTTTGGTGTCTTGAAACTTCTTAATTTTTTTCGAGCAAAATGTTTTGACGTTCGCCAACTGCCAGGCGCTGCCCTTCAAGCCTTCTTTGGCTTTGGCAAGCCTGAATCTGTATTTTGTTTTGTGAAAATAAAGATTATTGTTATTATTATTACAGGTCGAACTGCTCGAAAAAAATTGCTCTATACGCTATTCATCAAATGAAACTCACATTTTAAAATACCATCATGCTCCATATTGCCGTATTCTGCGTATTTGTGCGATCAAATCCATGTATTCATCCAACATGCAAATCAAATTTTGTTCAGAAAAAGTTTTTTCATGGCGTGGGAACTATTTTACAGACCAATAAAAACGATTAAGGCAATGATTCAATAATTCGTTTTACTTCGTGCATTCTACAGAAACTAATATAAACAGCTTGACAACTAATTTGAACAATTTACAGGCAGTGAGTAACTGCTGAGAACATCTTGACAAGGTCAAATCATGGACGATAAGAATTTTATATTTTGCCTGCGTCAAAACATAAGAGGCGCGATCAGGTATAAAGCCCAGGACCCATTTTCCCCCAAAAGAACTGCTTGACAGCTCGGCTGCCTGAAGAGGTCAGGGCATAAATATACTATACCAGCAACGAACCTACAACGTATACATGGTCATGGCTTATACAAACTTTCACCCGCCGAGACACAATGCTCGCTCTAGCTCTCGAAGAGCTCACTAATGAAGTTGCTGGTTTATGTAAACATAGTACAAATCAAGACAGAAAGTACAGAATAATTATTATAGAGGGCTGCATTGAAATATGTATATATCAAAGCATGTATGTGTGTGCGTTTGCACACGCACAAAATGAGCATTGTGCCAAAATGCCAGATCGAATCAAATGGTTCACAAATCGTTAGCATTCACACGACTAATCACTATGCAATATACATTGCAGAGCTTCTCAAAGGAAAGCTCTCAAACGAAATATAACTGTCAGTACTGTGAATGCATTCAGGAAACCGCCAAAACAGATATTCCCAGAGTGTTAGCAAATGATTAAAAGTAATTTTTGCCGCCAGAAAACAAATAAATGCCATGACACTGACTAAATTTAGTTCGTCGGATCGAACCGCACCAAATGCCTCAATCTGTTCGTATTGACGAAAGACCTTCAATGTTTGTGTTTTCTTTAAAGCCCATTTTAATGTAGCCTATATATATTCTACCCGCTTGCTTAAAATTTTAGTAGCCTTTCTTTCTGGTTCCCCAAAACTCAAAACAGATATGGCGACAAGCAGCCATGTGAAATAGAGCTGCATAGTCATAGACAGCTGACAGTCTAATTGGTTTTAGAAAATTATGTAGATAGTTCTATTTCTTTGAGAGAAGCCACCTGTGACATTAAAAACACCCACAGCGGGTGATAAGTTCAAGCGCCTGTCTGTCGGTAAGCGTTTTCCTGGCAGCTAAAATATAACAGAGGAACAACCAGATAGTCGAACTTTGTCATAACGGTATAAAACATGGAGGAAAGCGAACGTAATGCAATTTTTACTCGCTTCTCATGTGGCTAACCACACTAACCACCGTACACCGCTTTCCTTCAATCTTGGCCACATGTGACTGAGTAGCATCGATATCATTAAAGATATATACTAAGGAAGTATAAGAGTCATCCTGGGTTTCAGACGTTTTCTCTTGAAGTATTATAGTTATATCGCTAAAATTTTATTTTCAGGAGCGGATACCCGTCAAAGGCGGACAAAACATTTGAAAGCTTTTGACTACAGATATAAGCATGCGAAGAAATGGGCACACAATTGAAACCGCTCAATTAAAACTTCCGGTTTCTCGAACTGACATGCTTTGATCTCACGAACATCGTGATGCATAAAACTGCACCGCTTGATTCGAACTACGCGTATAGTGCCAACTATATATTTATTCCTCCACGTGGATTATAAGAAACGACTGCGTACTAACTGTGATATCAACCGTGACCAGATTTTCGTTTCCAGAGCTTTTGATGAGTTACTGAAAATCAGCTGTGCTAATATCAGCCCAGATGCGTGTTACACACTCATGCCTGTAAAGCGTTAATCCATTCGAAAACCGTCCTGCGACTTTCTTAGCTCACATAGAACACGAACTATAGCAAACTCTGCATGCCTTGTCGGTTCCCCATGCACGCGTGCATGAGCAGTGCGCGCGGAAGTTCGCTGTCTGCACAGAGGAGTCTATCGTGTGAATGGAAGACAGCTTATTATACATAAGTGGAAAATTTTAGACCAAGCATGCCGTTTAGACAACTTGCACTTTAGGAATTTCAAGAGCAAATATGAGTGCACCGTCTGTGCGAGAAGTAACCATGCAAGATGGTTTTCAGCCTTGTAACTGAGCAACATGGTATCTCTTTAGCTCTAAATACTTGCAAGATAAGAACTCCTGCCCTCAACCCTTTAGAGACATTCTGGTTTTCAGGGGTGCCATAAGGGATCAGCTAGGTGTTCCCCCTCATGAAGAGACAGTTACAGGCACTACACAATTTTTCTTTCATAACAATAATCACAAGTGCTATATATATACGGCTGAGATATCAACCCCGTTCCCTGATCGCTTTTGGCAGAAACGATACATAAATGATTTACAGTTCATTCAAATTTATTTAACTCCATGGGAATCTTTTTTTTTTTTTTTTATGTCTAGCTCACAGAGAAGAAATGAACTGTTTTGTGTGCAATTTTATTTGAGTTTGCAAGATAGCCGAAGACGAATTAACCATCGATGTAGAATCAATGAATATAAGCAGCATTGCCGGCTATAAATAGCACATGAAGGCTTTTATCGTCGTATTCAAGAACTTAAGCAACCTGTAGTTCCATTACCATTTAAGAAATAGACGGAAAGATAACCAAAACTTCTACTGTGTTGCAAGTACAAGAACTGCGAGTGGGCTTACCGTTATGTGAATTAGCGATGTATGCAAGCCTGTGCTTACTTGCAACCCTTATCATGACTTTTTTTTTTTTTTTTTTTGCGTTCATGGTAATCATTTCGGCACTCATCTCATTCTTCGCATTAACCATACCTTATGGAAGATCAACGCCTTGAAGTTACGTAACGGCGTCACCCTTTAGTAATGGTTACTAAAGCGATGCAGATTTTGTCCACTACCGTAAGTTGCGTATAAATATTTCGGAGGCCAATTGATGGTTTTTACTGCATGCTGCGACCTTGAAACATTCAGTCATTTATCAACCGGGCCTATAAATCAAAACAGTTAAAAAATCATTTGTAAAATCCCTAACAGTATAAGTCGCACACACACATGACAGGCAATCACGACTTCAGCCACAGCAATAAAAGAGCACGCTTCTGAAGCAGTTATGTTTCAATTACTTTGACTACCAGCACAACCTACAGCGCTTTCGTACAAGCAGTACTCATCTGGACAATATGCATCTTAGGTCTGTATATAGATCATATGGTTTTCTGCCTTGGAAGTCTGGAACATGTGCAGTAAATGCCGATTGTGACTGCGTCTGAAATGACATCAACCCTAATTAGCCGGCATTATTAGCACATTTTCAAACATGACAACAAACTGTTTGACAGTCCACTAACACCGGAGTGGTGCGGTGGTAAGACGCCCGACTACTGTGCCGTAGTACCCGGGTTCGAACCCGACCTCGGTGGCTGCGTTTCTGTGGAGGCGAAACGGAGTAGCGTCCGTGTGCTGTGCGATGTCAGTGCACGTTAAAGATCCCCAGGTGGTCGAAATTTCCGGAGTCCTCCACTACGGCGTCTCTCATAGCCTGAGTCGCTTTGGGACATTAAACCCCACAAACCAAACCAAACCATTGGTGCTCTCGCGTGCATGCGTTTTCCGAGTGTTGTAATATATGTTGTCATTGTGATCAAGGCATGTAGCCCAATTACGCAGCTGAAAATGAGCGTCCTGGCTTGGGTTGGTTTGTGGGGTTTAACGTCCCAAAGCGATTCCAGGCTATGAGAGACGCCGTAGTGGAGGACTCCGGAAATTTCGACCACCTGGGGTTCTTTAACGTGCACTGACATCGCACAGCACACGGGCGTCTTGGAAGATGGAAAAAAGGCAACTGACACATATATAGACAATTGTATAACCGGAACGCGGAGCTGTTCATTTTATAACGGCAATATTCTGCGCCTTCCGCGCGTTTTCGTTGTGGTAAAAGTTATCGAGGACGAAACTATTGGAGCCTTTATTTTTTGCACATCTGTTAATAACTATCACGCGCGCAAGATGTTGCTGCAATTGTAAGCTCTTTGAAGCTGACTGCAATGTAGTGGACGCCACATTGGTGTCACGCGTTCACGGCTTCCCTGCGATGACGATGCGAATGAAGCAGAGCGTTGTGACACCAGTGACACACCAACCACGTGGCGTCAAGCTCCGTGCGCTACATGACGAAGACCGTGCGCTGTGCCATACACGACATTCGCGATTCACGTGCATGCCACCACACATCGACACAGAGGTACGAGCAAAAGACACAGGCTGACCTGGCAGTGGTGCAGTCCTTGTAGAGGGCGTCGAAGTCCTTGCACGAGAGCAGCTTGCACCGGTTCACGCCGGGCTGGATGGCGCCCAGTCCACGCAGGATTCGAACCTGCTCCACGTTGCACACGATGGGCGTGATGTCCAGCCTCTTGAGCTTGGTGTACACTGTGTGCAGTCCTCCTACCAGGTGCTTGAGGAAGAGCTCAAACGCCTGCGGCAGGCACAGCAGGTAGTCGCCGTTCACCAGGAACGCGGCTACCTTGGCGCCGCGGTAGTCGATCAGGTGGCAATCGGTGGCCGACGCGTCCGACGGGATGCCGGGCGGCGACGGCGGTGGTCGCATGCCGGCGTAAAGCGCGCGGCCGTTGAGCGCATGCAGGACCCCGTAACCGGGGGGTTGTTTGTGCGGCGGCGGGGGCGGTGGCAGTGCGGCGCCTAGTGGGCTCTCGGGCGTCGAACGCGTCGGCGTTAGCGAGCCCAGGCCCGACTTTGGGCTGGAACCTCCGCGGGCCGACGGCGAGTGTGCGGCAGCCGGCGAGCCGAACGTGAGCGTCGGCGGCGACGGCGTGCCGCCTCCGCTGCTGCAGCTGCCCAGCGAGCCGGCGTCCATTGGCCTCCTCGTGCCGCGCGCAACCTGCTCAAGGCACGGCCGCTCCTGCTGCTGCTGCGTCGTTCCCGTCGCGAACGTGTTTCGTTGCCGTCCGTGGTCCGCGCGGACTTCGCCGCCAGCGGCCGCCGCGGCGAGGCGCTCTTCGAGAGCAGGGGGGGAGGAAAGCGGCGGCCCCCTTCCCCTCTCTTTTTTGGTTCCCCTCCCTCAAAGTGCGTTCTTCCCTCTCTCCTGCTTTTCCGGACAGCCCGTGTCCGGACACGGGGAGCGAGGGAGCACGAGCCAATGACGGTGTGGCCCGGCGCCGGCATCTCGGCGCGGGCCGGTCCGGTGGGCAGGGCCCAGGGCGGGCGGGGCTGTTGCCGTGCCCCAGGCCGCCGCCGAGAACGCTGCACGCTTCAAGAGATGGCGCTCGTGGAAGGAGACATGCTCGCTCTTGTCTAAGCGAGAGTGTGCTCGCTGGGAGGCAAAAGAGTTTGTTTTGGTTTCAGCAACGGGCGAGGAAGAGCTCGCTCCTTTTCTTCCGGGAGATCGAAGTGGAGCGCCCACGTGAGCACGCCGCACACGCCAGGGGTGAAGGTTGCGTCGTTAATGGCGTCTCGCTAAAACTACCGCGACCGGATGTGCGGGTGGTGCGCGCTCTCAGTAGCGATTTCCTGACTGGGCACCTGTCGTCGCAACAGAGAGGTTCGTTCGGGAAATAAGTTCTTTCTGCCTTTAGTGCAGTGTTAGTATACATATTCGTGTGTATGCAGACAATAGGTTTCCATTGTAGTTCATAAAATTAAACGCAGTAGTTATAAGTACTTCCTGTCCTCTCTTCCTCGTAGAAGATTTCATTATGATCTAGCAAAACAGATCTTATAGCATTTGCATTTGAAAGTGGGGCTGCAGTTATTTCTTCGCGATTATTCGGGTTTTGTTCAATTGGGATAAACGTTTCCTCCATCGATCAACAATTAAGCATGTATTTCGCTAGTCCAGATCACCCTATCCAAGAATTTGTATTACTTTCACTGCACTTTATCACTCGACTTTCTATCGTATATCCTTCCTGGACACCGGCTTTGTTTCCCTTCTCTCTGTGAGGCACTGGTCAAGACGACATTGTGGATGATGTTGAAGCACTATTGTGAAGGAAAGGGTGAACGGACACATTCTGATAGACAAGGGTTCAAGGACGGGCATCAATGACCAAAAATTACTCGAATCTGTTATCAAGGATTCCCGCATTGCTGTCCTGAAATGACCGTATTGCCGAGAAATTATACGACAGTGAGCACAGGATGAGCGCGCAATAGACTGGCAAAACAAAAAGAAAAAAGGGAATGTATCATTCATATCGAAGAAAACACTAGCGGTGAAGCAATTCTTTCTTACTTTCGCCAATATGATATCTATAATTCGTTAAAGCATATCGCAGCCCTTTTACACAACACACATACGTTCCCTCATGGGCAGCTGCTTGTCAGATGGCGTGACCGCCGATACTTTCCCTGTGAAAAACCAGCTGCACATACGAAATATGCATATCTGCCGCCGCACAGTGTGCATCCGGTATGGATTCGGGTGGACTCCTTAATTCTTCCCCTTTCTCCCCTTTTGCAGAGGTGCTAGCTAGAACGGGCAAAAAAAAAAAATGAAAACGAAGCGGTGCCAAGAGTCCCTGCGCACTATTGGAGGCAGACAGCCGGCTGCCCGTTTCAGGAGCCATTGGGCACGCCAATCTTCCTGGCCGCATCGGGCACACACACGGTGGTGGCAAAAGCGTCGGCCTCCTTTTGCGGCTGTGCCGTGACACCCGTCGTGCGGCAGTGCCCGGAGAGGGAGCTCGCGTAATGGCCCTCTACTCCCCCTTCGGCTTTCTTTGATGGGCGTAGAGAAGCGGAGATCGAGAGAAAGGAGGAGGCCTCAAGGGGGAAGGGATAGCGCGTGACAATGCTACACCCTCCATTTTTTTTTACCTCGCCCCCTATTGTCCGCAGGCGCCTTGCCGCATAGGCTGGCTAAATATATATGCTCGGGAGGTAGAGTCGCTCGTACCTTATACAGAGCAAAGTCGGTTCAGTTTCCAATGCCCGCGCCTGTCATAGCGGATGTGTGTGGGCTCGACGTGTGAGAAGGTGAATCAAAATAATAAAAAATAACGTTCAAGAGGAAGAAAGGCGAAGCCAGTGTCTTTTACAAAAGCGAACTTTCAGAACTGCTGTCAGATGGGAAATAATGCGAGGTTTTTTGTTGGAATGCTCGCAATGCAGCTTGCAGCAGAGGTATAATACCGTTTCCCATCACCGACTCCTCGCAGATGCATGGTGAACCTTTCCTTTTGTTTAGATAAGGACTCTGTCTCAGTCTATTCGTATCTACACGACGAGATTTCATTCAGCAAGACATTACAACGTCTGCTTTAGGTATACAGAGGTTCGACAGTTGGTTTAAATGTAAGCTGAAACACTCTTTCGAGAATTTACCCAGGTGTGCGCATTAGCATATTTGAAACTTGTAGATTAGCCGACGAAGTGGTTTTGCACTTTCATTGAAAGATATTGTGTAAAAAAATATTAAAGTCGCGACTAACTTCAGGCTTCGCCTCACAGCAGCGAAGCAATGTGGAGAAACTTGAAGAAGACGTCATTATCGGGGACGTTTTAAATTTTACCTGCTTTGTCCCAATCAGTTTTGTGAGTCGCCCGATGCCACCAAACCACACCTCGCAGCCTTTACCATCTTTGGCGTTGGTTTTCTTCATCAGTGTAAGCTTTTATGCTTACGTTGATACGTATACTTAGCTAAATATAACTGAAAAAAAAAAAAAAAGGATGACCGGGGAGTGAGGCGAAGTGAAGCAGCGCCGTTGGGTGATTTCGGGCATTGCTCCTTAGTCGGACTGCGAAGCATGACTTTCTTTCTGCCAGCCAGTTAAGCACGGTTTGTTTACTATAATCGTCCGCATAACAGTCAGTAGATCAAGCAGGTTTACTAACTGCACATAAAGCACTGGTATTGAACAGTGGCTGTACGGCGACAATTGAAATGAAGATATAGCTCCCATCAACCCATGGACAACGTGGTTTCCTGGCTGCTCTAAGCCAGGGGTATCATAACATGCCAAACAGGTTCTCAGAAGTAAACTTCCGGTATACTTTTTTTTTTCTGCCGTTTACTAACTTAATGTGCATCTCATTTTTATTAACCATGCATGGCATATTATTCATCTCGAAGCGCAGCCTCATGTATACTATCATCTGTATGTTCATGAAAATAAACTTCCAATGCTGACAAAAATTAAGCCAAGATAGACTGTAAGTATACGTTTGACCACATCGTATTGCCACATTAGATCTAAATATAAAAGGCAACAATAAAAAAAGTATTCGCCAAACGAAAGCATCGGAATTTGTATTTTGAACAACATGTTAAAACATTGGGCCAACTTTCTAAACAAATAAAACATGGAAAGTCCCTAGGCAACTTTCCCCAGCTTCCTGAAATTTCGCAAATATCTGCATAGCAGTTTTCTTTAAATAAAATTTCATAGTCGCAGCGTGTTGAAAGAAGAGCTATTTCGTTTACCTGATAGCTAATGAGGAAATTATCCAGATCAGAAAAATAGCGTGCTCGAAGCCTTCTCGGCCACGCTATATTTGTTTCCGCATATTCCGCTGATTTCTTGGAACAACCAGGATTTGCTACTGTTGCCGTGCTCTTCTCTCTTTGGTGCATACCATTCTCCATGTTCTTTGTCCTGTTTACTGCACCAGTAAATGATAAGCTAGTCTTGTCTTATTGAAGTTCCTTGAGCAGGTATTGCTGATAGCGGCCTTACATGTTTCTCGTGTTATTTTCGACTCAAGCATTTATTTTTTATTTTTTGTTACCCTGGGTGCACACGTGAAATATATAAATTGGGAAGCGCCTTCCCTTCGTTTCAATTTAGCCTTAGCAACACAGACATGGAACGTTTTGACATCTTCTTAAAGGTTACCAATAAGCAGAGCAATATGTTAGAGGAAAGAGAAGTTTATTTACGTTGAAAGACGAAAAAGATTGAATGGGTAAGATCCTAGAACGGCCCCAGCTAATAGATTGGTGGTGGATGAGCTTCTGGAATGCAGATGTATTGTGGCGTTCGACGCTTCTTGGAGGTTGAATGTGGATGATGATAAGGAAAGGTGGGAAGATGGAGAGGTGGTAATTGAGTTTAGATATCGGGCAATTAACATTTAGAGGCTGCGTACAGGAGCTGGCCTTTTTGCGTTGTGACAATTGTACTATTCCAGCAGCAAAACGTAACAAGCCTTTATTGCCTGTAAAGCAACAACAATTGAACTGGTTATTGCATATCAGAAAAATAGAAAACAGTGTAAAAAGAGGGGCTAGGAAAAGTTGATGATGGAACTTGCTACTAAAATCTATCAACGGTACACAAGGGGATCTCTAATCTAGCAGTTTAGAAGACACAGGAAACCGATTTTTTTTTTTTTTTTTTTTTTTTTTTTTTTTTTTTTTTTTGCCGCAGCCGGCAGGATATATAAGAGCATCGCAGAATCAGACAAGGATAGACTGCAGAGAGGAAGCAAAAATAGAGCTGGAAAGGCTATGGTTATTTGAAGGAGGATACAGACAGGACCACCCCCCCTCCCCTACCCCCTTCCCCGAACTCGACCATCGCGTAATGCTAATGAGCGTATTGGGCGCGAGCGCCACCATTGGAGCGAAGGGCGCTAGCGTCGACCTAGGGGAGCAAGTGGGATCACGTGACTCCTCTTGCGGCTGCTGGACCAGATGCTTGATTTAATTTGTGCGTTTTAAGCGGTAATAGTCGCGTTCTTTTTTCTGTAGGTTTGCCTGATAATGAGTGCAAGCATTGTACTTTTGATCTTGCATCGTTGCTGCAGTTGCTGAAGTTTAAAGCTGTAGCCATGGTCCGATATTGCTCTGTACCCGGAGGTACGCGACGGAACACGGAGCAAGCTCCCATTGCTACCTGAGAAAAAAAACAGCTCACGAAATCTTCCTTGTTCAAGATTTTAATGGGCAGAGAAGCGAGTGGTCATTCTCATGTGTGCAGCAGACATTTCAGCGAGCAATATTTTGTCCATGGAGTTCGCACTAAACAGTTCGGTGAGTAGCGGCAGAGGGAACGGCGTGCGCGTTTTAATTTGTGCTTCTCACTGGCGAAGCTAGCGAAGACGTATTGCAGGCAAGATACAAAAGATGCTGCTTTCACGGAGCAGTACGCTCTCAGAACAAGGAAGGATCGTGCGAAAGACAGAAGGTCTCATTTTTCTGAATGAAGGCGTTGACACAGTAGTTACACTAAAGTGAACTAAAGATGCAGCACGGGCAGCTGTATGCATGATGAGTAGTCTCAGGCAGCGTCTGCAGTGCTGATGTAATGTCAGAGTACGTGAATAAATGGGAAATAGAGCATTACATGTTGTGATATGCTGAGGTATGCGTCAGCAAAGCTATTCTGCGCGAGGAAAGCAAATATGCGCGCCCGAACCATGATTGCCAATAACCGGTAGTCAGTGCGCAATAATAATAAATTGGTTCACAGGAAGGGAAAGGCGCAGTAACTGTCACACTTGCTCTGTGGACACCCGAACCGCGACGTAAGGGAAGGGAGGAAGGTGGGAGTGAAAGTGGAAAGAGAGAAAGAGGAGCCGTAGTGGAGGGCTACGGAGTAATTTCGACCACCTGGGGATCTTTAACGTGCGCTGACATCGCACAGCACACGACGCCTCTTCGTTTCGCCTCCATCGAAACGCAGCCGCCGAGGTCGGGTTCGAACCCGGGAACTCCGGCACAGTAGTCGGGCGTCTTACCACTGCACCACCCCGGCGGGGCAGTCAGTGCGCAAGAATTCTCTTCGTGGGAAGCACTTTTTCACACTTGCTATAAAAATTGAACCCCGCCTTCCCCATTCGCCCTAGTTCAGGTGCTTCACCTTATTTCGATAGCAGATACCGGGGCAGGCAAAAATCTTTTCCTTCCGTTATTATTTTTATTTTTATTTAATTCTATTATGATAAAGAACCAAGTTACTACTCCCCACACACTAACTTGTCTGTTCTACTATGTTTACGGAGCAGGTGAACGGAACCGCTTCCGCCGGTGCTATTTCAAGGCGGTCAGCATCGTCCAGACTCCTGACAGCTCTGCTTTCTCTAGAAGAATTCTTATAATTGAGATTCAGTGGCAGCTTGCTGCTGAATGGTTGTGTGGAAGCTTCAGTTCCTTTTTAATGGCAATAACAACGCTCGTCCAAGTAAACTTATCGGCTGGGCCCACGCTTCGATTCGACAGCTAGCTGGCTCGATGAGCCCAGCCGGGGTGGTGCAGTGGTAAGACGCCCGACTACTGTGCCGGAGTACCCGGGATCGAACTCGACGTCGGCGGCTGCGTTTCGGTGGAGGCGAAATGAGGAGGCGTACGTGTGCTGTGCGATGTCAGCGCACGTTAAAGATCACCAGGTGGTCGAAATTACTCCGCAGCCCTCCACTACGGCTCCTCTTTCTCTCCTTCCACTTTTACTCCCCCTTCCTCCCTTCCCTTGCGGCGCTTTTGGGGTGTCCACAGAAAACAAGTGAGACAGTTACCGCGCCTTTCCCTTCCTATAAATCAATCAGCTGGCTCGATGAAGTGCTGTCTTGCTGAATGAATGAGCATAATACCTCAAATTAAGCTTAAACAAGCCAAAACAGAAGTGTAAATAAATATGTGAATGCAGAATTAGCGCGCAGCTAAACTGCATAGAAAATGATCACACAGCAACAGTTCAACTGTCTCTCTCCCCTGATGAGGCTAGGGGAGGTAGATCACCGCCGCTTGCGGCGGGGGCTAGCTTGCCACAGAATTTTTATTTGTTGTAGGCTGTCATTGCACCCGCCACCGCTTCGTGGACGACGGCTGTTGCGGTGCGCGTCTTTCTTTCCCTCTTCCTTTTCATTCTTCTCTATTTTCTCGTCTGTCTGCACGAGGCGGGCTTCGTGGACGACGGCTGTTGCGGTGCGCGTCTTTCTTTCCCTCTTCCTTTTCTTTCTTCTCTATTTTCTCGTCTGTCTGCACGAGGCAGCGGAGGTATGGAGGCGAAACGAAGAGGCGTCCGTGTGCTGTGCGATGTCAGCGCACGTTACAGATTCCCAGGTGGTCGAAATTACTCCGTAGCCCTCCACTACGGCTCCTCTTTCTCTCTTTCCCCTTTCACGCCCATCTTCCTCCCTTCCCTTACGGCGCGGTTGCGGTGTCCACAGAAAACAAGTGACACAGTTACCGCGCCTTTCCCTTCCTATAAATAAATCAGGCAGCGGAGGTGCCCCGCCGGGGTGGTGCAGTGGTAAGACGCCCGACTTCTGTGCCGGAGTACACGGGTTCGAACCCGACCTCGGCGGCTGCGTTTCGATGGAGGCGAAGCGAAGAGGCGTCCGTGTGCTGTGCGATGTCATCGCACGTTAAAGATCCCCAGGTGGTCGAATTTTCTCCGTAGTCCTCCACTACGGCTCCTCTTTCACTCTTTCCACTTTCACTCCCACCTTCCTCCCTTCCCTTACGGCACGGTTAAGGTGTCCACAGACACAAGTGTGACAGACACTGCGCCTTTCCTTTCCTATAAATAAATAAAATACATAAATAAATAAATCAAGGCAACGGAGGTGGATCAGCTACAGAGCCAGTAGCAGGCCCGTGCATTTTCTTTTCCTTCTTCCTACAGCCACAACAACAACAACAACAACAACAACGCGCGTTATCCCACTTACCGCCGTATTCACAAACGGAACTTATACTTATCTTATCCCTTCGTCCACTTAACAGCGGCTTAACGTGTTTCAGAATCCAAACTTGTACAAAAGCCGAACTTTTTCGCGATCTTAACTTAATGATAAGTGAGCATTCCCAAAGGTAGCTTGGGAGCTATCTTAACGCGCACCTTTTGGCGTCCAAGATGGCTTAATTAAAGTTAAATTGGTTCACAGGAAGGGAAAGGCGCAGTAACTGTCACACTTGCTCTGTGGACACCCGAACCGCGCCGTAAGGGAAGGGAGGAAGGTGGGAATGAAAGTGGAAAGAGAGAAAGAGGAGCCGTAGTGGAGGGCTACGGAATAATTTCGACCACCTGGGGATCTTTAACGTGCGCTGACATCGCACAGCACACGGACGCCACTTCGTTTCGCCTCCATCGAAACGCAGCCGCCGCGGTCGGGTTCGAACCCGGGAACTCCGGCACAGTAGTCGGGCGTCTTACCACTGCACCACCCCGGCGGGGCCCAAGATGGCTACCCATCACGAAAGTTTCTCGGCGTTCGTCGACTTCGTCGCCCTCGTAAGAGAAATTGAAAACCGCGAAGGCCGCCCATATGTCACAACATTACGGCGCATATTCAGGGACCGCATCAACCCGATGGAAGAGTACACGGACAGCGAGTTTCTCTCCCGATACCGGTTCTCGAAGCAGGCCATTCTACAGCTGCTGGCAATGCTGCCGCTTAAAGCGAACACAGATGACCGTGGTTGCCCCGTGCCGCCGCTTCTCCAGTTGTTAGTGACATTGCGCTTCTATGGCGCCGGAACCTTCCAGGTAGTGAGTGGGGACCTGGTGAACATTTCACAGCCCACGGTGTCGCGAATCGTCGAGCGCGTTACTTCGATGATCGCTGCCACACTGTTTCCGGCACTCGTGAAACTGCCTGATTGCACGCGAGCACCGCAAGTAATGCAAGATTTTTATACGATGGGAGGTTTTCCTGGAGTGATCGGGTGCATAGACTGCACTCACGTCCGTATCAAGAGTCCCGGAGGCGACGACGCCGAAGTATTCAGGAACAGAAAAGGCTACTTTTCGATCAACGTTCAGGTACGTGTTTTTAATCCCCGCCAGTTCGTGACAGAGGATAAACTTGAACGGAGATGTTTTTTTTTTTTTTTTTTTTTCTGTTGAGTATACATTACTCGGAAAAACTCGAACTCTTGTTCTTTTATATAAAGCACAGCGAAATATCATTTGAAATCATTAACAGCGATAATACATTCTCAATTGTTATATTTACCAGTCAGCCTTCTAATTGCGGTTGACATGCATAGTATTTAACTCACTGCTGAAGCTGATTCTGTGTGACCGTCATATTGAATGATATGAATCCAAGCAGTATCAAAGTGTCCCAGTTCTAAAAGCCAGCAAATTGGCTGTGTTGAATGCAATCTCTATTTTTGCTGCAGAACTAGCAGTAGTCACAGTCCTTGCTTACAATTTTTTATGCAGCCAAGTAACTTATACACTTGTAACATTAATCATAGCAACAAATGAACATAATTTATAAGGTCATTGGCTTATTCTCCTTGTGTTGAGAGTGTCCTGCTGCTGTTAGCCGTGTCGAGATGTGTCTCTAATAAAGGTTAGAAACAGGCCAACAGCAAGGGCATCTTTGTTTCACAAGCAGCCACTGGACGTCGACAACAGTTCCTTCACTTCGTTGTTGGCAAACCAGCGTCAGACATTTGTATAACATTAGAAATTATAGCTCGACGTGGGTTAACCAGGTTGCAACCAAGTGTTCACATCATGCAGTACTATTGTGAATGCTATTGATAAAGATGTTGTCATATATTGTCTGTGTTGAGAGTGGCTTGTTACTGTTAGCGGTGTCGAGATGTGTCTCTTAACCTAAATAAAGGCTAGAAACAGGCCAAAAGAAAGGGCTTTTTTTTTTTTTTATTCACAAGCAGCCACTGGACGCCGACAACAGTTCCTTCACTTCGTTGTTGGCAAACCAGCATCAGACATTTGTATAACATTAGAAATTATAGCTCGACGTGGGTTAACCAGGTTGCAAACAAGTGTTCACATCGTGCAGTACTATTGTGAATGCTATTCATAAAGATGTTGTCATATATTGTCTTTGTTGAGAGTGCTTTGTTTCTGTTAGCCGTGTCGAGATAAGTCCCTTAACCTTAAATGAAGGCTAGAAACAGGCCAACAGCAAGGGCATCTTTGTTTCACAAGCAGCCACTGGACGCCGACAACAGTTCCTTCACTTCGTTGTTGGCAAACCAGCATCAGACATTTGTATAACTTTAGAAATTATAGCTTGACGTGGGTTAACCAGGTTGCAAACAAGTGTTCACATCGTGCAGTACTATTGTGAATGCTATTGATAAAGATGTTGTCATATATTGTCTGTGTTGAGAGTGGTTTGTTGCTGTTAGCCATGTCAAGATGTGTCTCTTAACCTATATAAAGGCTAGAAAGAGGCCAATAGCAAGGGCATCTTTGTTTCACAAGAAGCCACATGGACGCCGACAACAGTTCCTTCACTTCGTTGTTGGCAAATCAGCATCAGACATTTGTATAACTTTAGAAATTATAGCTTGACGTGGGTTAACCAGGTTGCAAACAAGTGTTCACATCATGCAGTACTATTGTGAATGCTATTGATAAAGATGTTGTCATATATTGTCTGTGTTGAGAGTGGTTTGTTGCTGTTAGCCATGTCAAGATGTGTCTCTTAACCTAAATAAAGGCTAGAAAGAGGCCAATAGCAAGGGCATCTTTGTTTCACAAGCAGCCACTGGACGCCGACAACAGTTCCTTCACTTCGTTGTTGGCAAATCAGCATCAGACATTTGTATAACATTAGAAATTATAGCACGACGTGGGTTAACCAGGTTGCAAACAAGTGTTCACATCGTGCAGTACTATTGTGAATGCTATTGATAAAGATGTTGTCATTTATTGTCTGTGTTGAGAGTGGTTTGTTGCTGTTAGCCATGTCAAGATGTGTCTCTTAACCTAAATAAAGGCTAGAAAGAGGCCAATAGCAAGGACTTTTTTTTTTTTTTTTCACGAGCAGCCACTGGACGCCGACGACAGTTCCTTCACTTCGTTGTTGGCAAACCAGCATCAGACATTTGTATAACATTAGAAATTATAGCTCGACGTAGGTTAACCAGCTTGCAAACAAGTGTTCACATCACGCAATACTATTGTGAATGCTATTGATAAAGATGTTGTCATATATTGTCTGTGTTGAGAGTGGTTTGTTGCTGTTAGCCATGTCGAGATGTGTCTCTTAACCTAAATAAAGGCTAGATAAGGCCAATAGCAAGGACTTTTTTTTTTTTTTTCACGAGCAGCCACTGGACGCCGACGACAGTTCCTTCACTTCGTTGTTGGCAAACCAGCATCAGACATTTGTATAACATTAGAAATTATAGCTTGACGTGGGTTAACCAGGTTGCAAACAAGTGTTCACATCATGCAGTACTATTGTGAATGCTATTGATAAAGATGTTGTCATATATTGTCTGTGTTGAGAGTGGTTTGTTGCTGTTAGCCATGTCAAGATGTGTCTCTTAACCTAAATAAAGGCTAGAAAGAGGCCAATAGCAAGGGCATCTTTGTTTCACAAGCAGCCACTGGACGCCGACAACAGTTCCTTCACTTCGTTGTTGGCAAATCAGCATCAGACATTTGTATAACATTAGAAATTATAGCACGACGTGGGTTAACCAGGTTGCAAACAAGTGTTCACATCGTGCAGTACTATTGTGAATGCTATTGATAAAGATGTTGTCATTTATTGTCTGTGTTGAGAGTGGTTTGTTGCTGTTAGCCATGTCAAGATGTGTCTCTTAACCTAAACAAAGGCTAGAAAGAGGCCAATAGCAAGGACTTTTTTTTTTTTTTTTTTTTTCACGAGCAGCCACTGGATGCCGACGACAGTTCCTTCACTTCGTTGTTGGCAAACCAGCATCAGACATTTGTATAACATTAGAAATTATAGCTCGACGTAGGTTAACCAGCTTGCAAACAAGTGTTCACATCACGCAATACTATTGTGAATGCTATTGATAAAGATGTTGTCATATATTGTCTGTGTTGAGAGTGGCTTGTTACTGTTAGCCGTGTCGAGATGTGTCCCTTAACCTTAAATGAAAGCTAGAAACAGGCCAACAGGAAAGGCATCTTTGTTTCACAAGCAGCCACTGGACGTCGACAACAGTTCCTTCACTTTGTTGTTGGTGAACCAAGCATCAGACATTTGTATAACTTTAGAAATTATAGCTCGACGTGGGGTAACCAGCTTGCAAACAAATGTTCAAATCACGCAGTAATATTGTGAGTGCTATTGATAAAGATGTCATATATTGTCTGTATTGAGAGTGGCTTGTTGCTTGTAGCAGTGTTGAGGTGTGCTGCTTACCCTTGAACTAGGCTAGAAAAAGACTGACCGCATTGGCACTTTCCTGTTGCAGGCAATCGCAGGGCCTCAGCTACAATTCCTGGATGTTGTCGCCAGCTGGCCAGGCTCAGCTCATGACAGTCGCATCTTTGATAACAGTCGTGCTAGAACCCTGTGCGAAGATGGTGTTGTGCCAGGAATCTTGTTGGGAGATTCTGGCTATGCCTGTCGCCACTATCTTATGACTCCATTCAAGGACCCTAAAAATAGTGGAGAGCGAAGGTAAGCTGTAACTGGAATAGAACGTTCTGAACATTTAATGTTATATTGACAACTGCAGTACATCTGGCACCATATTTTTTTTTCTAGATTCAACACCTCACAGAAAAGGATTCGCAACAGTGTAGAAAGGGTGTTCGGCATTTGGAAAAGGCGCTTTCCGTGCCTTGATATGAAACTGCAGATAAAGATGACCACTTCGGTGCTGGTGATCACAGCGTGTGCTGCTCTGCACAACCTGAGCCTGCGCCTACAAGATCCAATCCCTCCCAGCATCCAGCCTTCCCCCATTACACTGGCCCCTCCTGCTCTGCTTCCTGCTGGAGCAACAGTGGGGACAGCTGCACAGCCACAGCCTCAGGACACTCAAAATGGGTTCAGAGTCCGTAACCGAATTGTTAATCAGCACTTTTCGTCACAATCATGATCATTTCAAGTTTATGCCACTAATCACACAGGGCTAAAGGTGTGGAGTAGCCTTATATATACCATAACCCTTCCAATACAACAGGAGGTAGAGGATGGTAAATAGGTTTTCAGTACTGTCCATCTAGCATGAGAAAACCTTGCAGGTAGCTTGGATTTGACTGATCCCACATGAATAGTATTGATGAAAAATCTCCACCACAGACCTCTGGAAACATCAGGCTTTAGTGTATGATGTATATTATAGCACGTTTCTCATGCTCGCTGTGTCCTGAAGTGAGAGATTGAACAAATACGTATGGTTTGTTGTCAGCATTACTGCTGCTGCCACAATTTATTTGCACTCAAATCAAATACTTCAAAACTGACTTTTTTTCTGCATTTATTATGCTTTCCTCTGCATCAACTGCATTTGAATTTTCAATAAACTAGCCTTTGCTTTGGCATTCAATAACTTTTGTTCATTGAGTGCTTTTTTTTCTTTTCGTTCTGCCCGCATCATGCGCATTCGGAGGAGATGCTCTCTGCGCCTCTGATTTTTTTCATCAGTGACAGCTTGTAAACGAGCCTCCAGCTCTTCTTCGAGTGCTGTCCGACGCCGGCTAGCTTTACCATGAGGGGCTCCATTCTGAACATTGCTGCCAGCATTTTGTCGTAACCCTGGCGCCGGAGCGGGAGGTTGCGGAGACTGGGGCCGTGGTGGTGGTAAAAATCCACCCGCTTGATCCTCACTGCTGAGGCAAATGTCTGTATCTCCCTCATATATATCTGGGAGTTCGTCTGCATCTGTAAAACATTGGAAGCATTTTGCATTATTTCTCTTCGCCATTGAGAGTGCATAATAAGCATGATGCAATCAGCAGTCTAGGGATATCAAACATAAAAACATCCCACGAGGTATAATATGCTATGAGAGAATATTTGCTGTGCAACAACTTAAATTTTTTTTTCCCTTTTACTTCCTTTTGCCTATCGTGTGTAACGCATTTTCCCATATGCTAGTGCCCTTATTCTTGTCAGTGAAAATGTTATGCGCAGGATTTTGATGTATTCATTTATTTCCTCTTACGTCCTCACATTAGTGCTGCGCTTGTTCATCGCATCTTTTTGCTCGATGCTCCCCCCCCCCCCCCCCCCCCCCATGTAATGGGCCATCGGGCCTTTAGGGTAAATAAATAAAAAAAAAATTGCCCGGACAACATTGTCATTCAATGTTTTTAAATACGGCTCCAAATAAGTGTTTCAATAGCCCCGCCTTTCATATGGCGATCTCTCATTCAGGTAACAGCCTTACCACACGATATAAACATAAATATTAATACTGTTAAGTCAGCCTGTAATGCGTTTTTAATTTCTCACGTTTCGTCACAGACGACTAGACGCTCTAGCTCTTACGCGGGATTATACTGCTTCCTGTTTATTCTAAATGTTCATTCACATTATTTCTAAACCTAGCGGTCCAACTATGAAATTCAATTTAGCATTTATAACAACGATATTTGCGAAGACATCTACACAGGGAACCATGCAAGCGATTACAAACCGGTCGTGGACCTTCGCGGTATACTTGAAAACATAATCAGATAGGGAGCCTCATGTTGTGCCGCGGCGAAACATGCATAGTATCAAGCTTTCATTTTTTTAGCCAGACATTCATACCTCCTGCAAAACATTGCAAAGCACCCATTATGCGCAGTGCGCTAGCAAACCCCTTACCTTCGTTTTCGTGCAATGCAGCGATTGGTGCAGTCTGCATCGGCGCCAAGAGCCGCGCCACTGCTGCTGTGCATTCGTCGGCGTATGTTCCGCCGTTGGCACTGTCGCTTGCGTCGTGTCGTGCGCGGTCGCTGTCGAAGGGATTCGGTATGCGCACAGACATGTGCGATGCCACAGCGCCAACCCTTTCAAGTTCTTCTGTCAGCGTTGACTGAACCGCTGAGCCACCGCCTGAAAACGCAATAGCAAATTTTATTGATGTGGGCAATACTCACAACTGCACTCGACAGTAATTCGGCTCAGCGAATGCTCAGTTATGAAATCTTTGCAGCACACGTGGAACGCCACAGTGAAGCAAGTTTACTGTCGCGGTGCTGGCATGCGATGAAAAGGCAGCTTACCTGTACGGAACAACTCCTTGGTGTCAGTCGCCTTGCACCTGCGCCACTTTTCCTTCAAGTTTTCCCAGCACTTTCGTAGCTGCTGGCTGTTACGAGGTCGCACGCCGTGCCGACTATTGAAACGTAGCGCGATCTCCTCCCACACCTTCTTCTTGTGATTTACAGACACCGCGTCCGTGCGTTTGTTTTCAACAACATCTTTCATTTCGGTCACCAAATCAATGAGTACACTCCGCTCCTCCTCCGTAAAATTGATTTTTTTCCTCTCTGATGTCATTGTAAAAAAACAAAAACAAGAAAGCGACGAAATCAGCTAGTTTGAGAGGAAAAAAAAAAAGAAAGCTCCAAATACCAAACACGTGTTAACTGCGACGGAAAACGAAGAACAGAAATGACAAAATACACCAACAAAAAAAAACGGCAACAAGTGTGGCCAGACTGAAAATTGGAATTCGTTAAAAATAGCGCCTGTGCATCTACATTTTGCGTTCAGCTTGCGTGAATGCAACAATGAAAACATATTAATGTTTTGCGGCCACTGGAAGCTGTTTATTATGAAAAAAACTTGCATTTTAACGTGGAAATCATTTGTAGCCTCGTTACCATGCTCGTTTTGCCCCCCCGATAAGTGGAACTTTCATAAGGCTTTCTTTTCCTGCATTTAGGCAGGTTTTCGAAACACACCTAAACTTTTCCTTAATCTTATACTTGTGGCACACTTTTGAAAGTAGCACTTTTGGCGTAAGTATAAGTTCCGTTTGTGAATACGGCGGTTAGTACTTCATGCGGTGCTGCCGAGAGGTGGCGCCACAGAACAGCCATTGTTTTCTCTATACAGTCTATATATCTGTCTGTTCTATAGTCCGCTTTAGTGCATACATACATACATACATACATACATACATACATACATACATACATACATACATACATACATACATACATACATACATACATACATACATACATACATACATACATACATACATACATACATACATACATACATACATACATACATACGTACGTACGTACGTACGTACGTACGTACATACATACATACATACATACATACATACATACATACATACATACATACATACATACATACATACATACATACATACATACATACATACATACATACATACATACATACATACATACATACATACATACATACATACATATAGGTGTGTGTGTGTGTGTGTGTGTGTGTGTGTGTGTGTGTGTGTGTGTGTGTGTGTGTGTGTGTGTGTGTGTGTGTGTGTGTGTGTGTGTGTGTGTGTGTGTGTGTGTGTGTGTGTGTGTGTGTGTGTGTGTGTGTGTGTGTGTGTGTGTGTGTGTGTGTGTGTGTGTGTGTGTGTGTGTGTGTGTGTGTGTGTGTGTTCGGTGTATATGTTCGGCATGTCTGGTGTTTCAGTGCTGTATATATCTAATTCATCTATTAACTATAGGAGATCCATCACCGCCCTTCTGTAACTTTGCGGGAACCAGCAAATGAGCATCATTTCATTTTGTTATATCCATCCTGTCATTGCGGAACACCGACGGCGGATATTGTATGGGCCGGCATTATCAAACGACGAAGCTCCAGTGGTCGTTTTTCGGATATCACGGCTTCTTATATATAGGTACTATATATAGCGTGGAAAATACCACGGTTTCGAAATGCCCTGTTCGGAAAAGTAGTGATCCATTTCTCAGCTAAAGGTCACCCGTCCAGCGGACACTCTCAGCCGTGGTGAATGCGATATGCGCCTTTAAATATATAGCTAATTAACTAAACCCCACTAATTAACTTTTTTTTGTAATTATTGCAGTTGGGTGATTTGCCCCAGTGATGCGCTCGAAGACGCGAACAGGACGATGTCGTTTCAGTTCTTGAAAGGAAGAAAACAGTTTCTAAAGGCCTGCAGCGTGAGGTAATCCGACGGTTTTTTTTTCTTCTTATTTTTGTGTGTGTATGTGTGTGAGACTGAAACTTAACGTATGAGATGGGCTGCAGAAAGCTCGGTACAGATGCCATGCTTGGTGGTGACGTCACACAGCGGGCGCTCTAATCGAACTGCAAGCGGTATTGTGGCACGCCATGTACATTATTCTATCTCGGAGATTGGCGCAAGAGGAACACCATGTCATTCCCAACTATGTGGTCGCTGTTTTTGACAGTGACGGAGCGAAATATAAAGTGCATGACACGTCACAGCAGAACAGGCCGTTCGAATTAGGCGCTGTAGTCACTGCATCACGTGATCACCGGTCGTCGCGCCCGCACGAAGCATTTTCGCGTATGTTGCGCTCTGTTACGGTTTCGTACGGAAAAATACGCTGCTGGGCATTAGAAAGTGTGTTTTGCATTCGTTTCAAGTTAGAGGCTTCGAACTCCCCATTGAGACTGACCATCCAACTATGGCATCTTAAATGTTAATTACGATCTTTAGTTAATGAACAGCATAATTAGAAGAGGTTTGCAGTAAACTGTGCCCTTCGTGGTGGAGAGTACGTTCCTATAATTATATATTTTTTCTATCTGTAACTATTCTTAAGAATTGTTGAAGGTGTTCGCCGAAACACCCTGTATATATACATAGCTTGTCGGCCTTGTTTAAGCTGTCGAAGTGCTTATTTGTATTGGTTTGAATTTCATGGGGGGAGTTTATTAGGGTATACGGCTTTGACTTTCAGGGACTGCATGGTTGTACATGTACAGTACAGTGGCTTATGATCAGGAAGCAGGGCAGAAAAATAAAAAGAAAAAAAAATCAGTGCGTAAGGTAGCGAACAAAGACTTTCTTTTAAAATCTCAATGTTGCCACTTGAATGTCACCTTCCCAACGGAGCACTTGGCAAGACTCAACGCTCTACATGTAAGTCACACCCTTGCATCCATTCCTTCCGAGCCTTGTCAGAACATATACGAACGGCACAACCACCTACTTGTTCGTTCCGAGATGCTTTTTGAAAGGCGAAACGCGAAACCAAGCCTTTCGTTTAGCCGATGTAAAACCATATCGTAACTTACGTGGGATTGCAAACGTAACACCGCGTCCGTTCCCTCTGTTGCAGCACACACGGGGTGCAGGGATACGGGGTGCATGCGCAAGCTGGTGCGGACAACACAATGAGAAGCGCGGACGGGTTGAACTGCCGTAACAACCCGTTTATAGGCTGCCGAAGCGGGTGTATCCCTCGATATTTCCCCCTCGGCGAGCACCGTCGCTGCCATAAATCGAGTGTCTTTCAATAACGACGGCGGCACTATATATACGTGCGATGCCGTACCGCGCGGAAGAGGGTGCCTTTGGGGTCCGCGCGAACACGTATATATGTGCACTTGTGGAGGCAAAGCGAGCGACAGATGAAAAGAAAATGAAGAGTAGGCTTACGAGGACCGTTCATCTATGCGTTGATGTTTCGGGCATCCACGTACGGAGACGGCCCGATGAATCGGTCCCCGAAGGGTTTTGCTTCGGGCCTATCTCACGGATATAAACTTGCGATTCCCAAACAACCCCTTTCCCCTTCCACCCCATCTCTTTCATTTACTCGCAGAGAGAGAGAGAGAGAGAGAGAGAGAGAGAAATAGAGAGAGAAAGCGATACTTGCGTGTTTTCTCTTTCCAAGCCAAATTTGTTTTCATCTTCCCCTCGCTCTATTTCTACTGCGTCTACAGCGCAAAATCAGTCACGAAAAAATAAAAAGAACGGTGGAAACGTGTGGAAAAGGACAATACAAAAAAGAAAGAGATCGCATGAAGGACGAGAGGAAGTGGAGGAACAAAGCAAGAAAAAAAAAGCATATCGAGAGGACCTATAGTGCGCCTGGCGCAATAAATGTTTATTAGCGCGTAAAAAAACTGTTCCCCAAAGAGCAGCGGGCTATGGGAATATATACATGTACTCGCACAGACACACATGCGCGCTCTGGCGCACTCATATGGAAGCTAGCGAGCCCGCTCCCTCGAAAAAAATAAGACACAGCCGCGCGCGCGAAGCGAAAGGGGTGCTGCTGTGTGCCATCATATAATGCGCGCGTTGCTTCCACTGCTATGTGCGCTACGCGTTGTGCGAGCTTGTGGCAGTGCCTCCCCTTTTTCCTCTCTTTCCGCCCATTGTCGAGAGTCACAGACGCAGCGCGCGGAGGATGGAAGGAGAGATAGCGCAGAGGAGAAGAAATAATAATAATCGCCCGAGACTGGAAAACCCGTTTTCTTGCAGTTAATGGCTCGGAACGGCGAGCGCCAGTGGAAATACTCACGAGAGGCGTTACACTGCCGCCGATGCCACGGTGGTGCGAGGAGGGAAAGGGAAACGAACCTGATGCCCCGGGGTCGCGCCGGTGTGTGTCGGCATATACGGTTCCGCCGTCGCGAGCCATGCGCACAACACGTGTGCAGATGTTGGATGGCAGGAACCGTCGTTCCGAGAGCGAAAAAGAAAGACTTGTGGAAACGACGAATTACAACAGAGAAATTAAAGAAAAAATAATGGACTTCTACGGCCGCTAGCCACTGAGGTTTGCCTCATAGACGGTATGGTTCATGATTAATTTCGACAGGCTAGTGTTGTTTACAGTAGACTGCAATATCGATACGTATCCGTTCTTGCATTCTGACTCGATCGAAACTTAACTGCATGTGTGGGGCAGAGATTTGTCCTCCTCCCCCCCTCTCTCCTATACAGAACATTGTGAAGAGGATGACATTCATATACACAACTATGTGGATCGAGGTACAATTATATCGAAGAGGTTCAAGGAGTTTCGAAATAAAAAAAAAAAAAGAATTAGGTGGAATTTAAAGCTTTGCCTTAAAACGTAGACGCGATAGCGCCTTTAAAGAGTAGACGCTATAGCGTACTTAACATCGCGTTTTCATTCCGTGAGCTTTTTGCATTTTTTTTTTTTTTAAGTTTGTTTTCGAGGAACGGAATGCGTACTAGCTGCCACATTTCTCGTTGGACACCTGCACTTACAATTAACGGCGTGCAATCGGAGGTATACATATAAAATCAGTTGTTCAAGTTCCTATCAAAAACTGGCTTCCAATTTGATCAGCATATGGACTCTAAGTGGAAATCGGCCGAAATTGTACGACACCACCGTGAACGCCGCACAAAGAACGGTAATTGCGCCCCAATTTTGAGTTTACTTCCGCGTTACAATCACAACGCACACTCAGGCTTTTCTGCGTCACGAGACCCGTATATATGTTATCGCGCAAAAGACATTGGCGATCACCATACATGAGCAAAAAGTCAGAATCACAGCTGAAAGCTTGTGCAGTTGTAAGAAGCGCGCTGTCGTGTTATATATGGTTCAGCGATACTTCATTAATCGGGTAGTCGAAATATCTGTACTACTCAACTTTAGATACTATTACGTTGGTGGGTGGGGAAGATTCGTGAGCGTATTATGTATTCAGGGAGCTTTGAAAATGGAAGACAGAGCTCTGCTATATCAGCAGGCTAAGCCCGCGGATCGATTCTACGAATATAGCGAGAACTTTGGCGGCGACATTGATAATGATGATGATTGATACCTGCGAGGTTAACGGGTTTACGACGTTGTTGCTGGCAGCATTCTTTCTCCTTGCAAACACAAGGCCTCGTTAAGATAACGTGGTGTATAGGGTGGCTGATGCGTGAGTGTTTTTCCGCAACACACGCAAGCTTCTGCAAGAGCCGACCTCAACGCACGTCAGACGAGGAACTCGAGTGACACGGCGCAAACATCGCTCAAGCGGATCAAAGAAACCGAACTAGCGAATGTCCATAAACCTGCATACCTCTCGATTCTTTTTCTCATTTGGGCCTAAATATGGGATTGGAGTCACGCCACTTATCTCTGAAGGATAAAGTCGAAAGCTTCTCTTTATTGTGTTCTCTTGCTGAACTGCATGAGCCTTTAGTTTCCGCCGTTAATGCTGACTCAGGAGAACGAGTCCAGGGCAAGGTGGGAAAAGAGGCCGCATCAAAGGTATTTTGAATGTCTCAAACATCAACTCGAAATGGCGTGGCCAGAACATTTTTGTGTGTCTGGGTGTGTGAAAAGAAGAGACGTATTATCTTAACAAATTCGGATGTTCTGAGAAGAATATATTGCCGCGTGAATTGTGGGAATTGTATCAGTGGCATCAGCAGTTGACATAGTTGCTGCTCTCTCGTGAAAAGACGCAGATTACGAAGTGCGTGTGTGCGCGCAGGCTGCCAAACCAGATCTCAGTGTGCTCCATTTATCTCACGATGCAGGTGCCGGGTAGATTTATGCCATTTGCCCCGGACGAAATAGTGCAGAGAAGGAATCTAAAGGCAGACCGCGCCTACCACCCCTCTGACCAGCCGCCGCTTGCAAGGCCTAGCTTCCACTCGATTTCGCTACGAAGGCCACTGACAGAATGCCCGTCAAAACGGTAACCCAAACTTGTGGCCAACCAGACGCTTGAAGTTCCCCGCTCATCGTTCACTCGTCACGCACTACAAGATCGTTCTATGGCGACCCCTTTCAGGATGCCGAAGATTGGCTTGATCGCTATGACCGCATCATCGCTTACAACAAGTGGAGCGACAACCGAGGACTCCTCTAAGACCTGGTTTGAGAACCATGAGTCGACTCGACAGAAATTTCATAGCTCCTGCGTGACTATGGCGGCCCGAGCGAAAAAAAAAAAAGCTGAACAGGCACTTCAGTGTCCGATAGAGAGGCCCAACAAGAGCTTCAGGATGTTTGCTGGGGGATGACCCGACTTTTATGGCGCGCTCGCCCCACCATGGCCAAAGAAAGGCGTGTTTCTTAATGCATAGAGTAACAGCTGTTCGCTGGTCTCGCGCAAAATCCACCCACAACCATGGATGAATTTGTTCACAGAGCTATACCAGCATGAAAAGCAGCAAAGCACTGCGGCAAAGAAGCGCCCATTATGACTGCATGAAGCACCTCTAAGCCGTCGATTTTCCGGTCTTTTCTCCTAAGAGCAACTATCATGCGTTCTGGGAGCTTGCGCGCCATATTGACTAGTAGAAATTACGGCACCTTCACCCTGAGCGCCTCCGTGCGCTTTCTGCAGTTATTTCCAACATTCCTTCTGATGAGCGACGGCAAGTTATGCTGCCGCTGGGAACACCGCCTCCCAACCATCCAGTCCTTTCTTATAGCTGGAGTATTGCGTTCTCCTATGGATACTCCGAGCCGCTTTTCTCCTGCGTCCGCTTCTGGACCGCGGAATCCTGCGACCATCCTGGCAGCCAACATCGAAATCGGAAGGCGGCCATTTGGCTGACCTCTGACGAACCGGCGCCTCCTTTGTTATCATTGCGGAGAGCCAGACCATCTATATCGCAAGTTTGCAACTGCTCTTACCGTTGGATGGGTTTTACACCTGACGCAATGTGGCCTCATTATCACGAAGGACCACATGATATTCAGCAGTATCTCACCGGTTGTTCCCTCATAGGTTTACCTATAGGGCCAGTCCCGGTCGCCATCTCCTCGAAGTTTCTCACCGAACCGTCTTGCGTCCTCAGAGCCAGGCCCATGTCTTCCATGCAGTCCGCGTCGGTGAAACTAAATGTTATGTTTGGTTATTGTTGGAGAGACTGACGACACGGACCAGCCCAGTTGTGAACAGAAAAGAAACTAAGGTTTATTCAGGATTTGAACTTCGTTTGCTGCTACGTAGATGGCGATGGCTCTTGAGCATTGTTAGGACTGAGGCGGCCACGTAGAGATGGCGCGATAGCATGAGAAGCCGAGTTGCTGTTGTGCGTATACATAACACTAAGAACATCGACCTTCGAGGATGCGGCCGCTGCTGATCGCACCTTCAGATATCCTCCAAATACTCCCAATGCTATACAGCTGACACCCTGTCGACGTTCTTCAACCGTACCATTGTTGTTACCGCCCACCTGCCAGTGTGTGTTGATGGCCATGCGGAGAGTGCTCTCGTGGACACGGATGCATGAGTTGGGGGCTGGCCGCCGAAGTGAAAGAAGTTATGACGCCATGACACGGGCCACAGGTTTGTATACGGCTGATGGCCATTCAGTCACGCCCGGATCGGAGGATGCGCTGCTCAAGCCGGAATCCACGAGACTACTTTTCCGGCGTGCTTGATTGTTTTGGAAGTGCTGCCGGACACTAATCATCGGAATAGACTTTCTTCGCATATATGGAGAAGTTATTTGCCTCCGGGAGCTTCTAGTTACGTTTTCTGCTGTTTGAGCGCTTTCGACCGGCCATGCAAGGTGAAAGATTCGTCATGGGTTTACGCATCTACGATGATCATATTCGCCTACTTCCTCGAGCCAGCAAGTTAGTCATAGTTGCCTGTGGAGACAACCGCACCGCTCAAGGCATCGCTAAAGAAAACTATCCTTGCTCCTTGGGGGATTAATTTCCCGAGGTGAGGTGCTGTTGCGCTTCGCGATGTGACTGATCACATTATCTTTACAAACTTCATTTCGGAGCCCCACTGACCGCCTCGGTATAGTGCGATTGCTTATTTCGAATAGATCAACTCTTCCAGCGAGTACCTCTCCTGGGAGATTTCTGCCGACTTTCCCCATCCGGTGCCTCCTCTAAATGACAAACTCAACGTTAACGAAAAGTTCGCGACGCCAGAGATGTCGAGCTTTCTGGTGTTACTGCATTCTGTCGCGGACTTTTTCGTTGTGTCGATACAGATCGATCAAAGCATGCCAGTATAACCACAGATACTGAACGACCAGTGAGGCTGCACCCCTACCGAATGTCTTCAATAGAAGGAGATGCGATTCGCAATCAGGTCCAGCAGATGCATGACGATTATATACAGTCCTCAAAAGCCCTTTGGCGTCTCCCATTGGGCTAGTAAAGAACAAAATATGGGTCTTTACGCTTCTTTGTGAACTACAGAAAGCTGAGCGACGTGGCAAAATAAGACATTTATCCCCTGTTCCGTATTGATGAGTCTCTGTGTCACCTTGGATTTGGAAAGCGGTTATTGGAAAACTCAGGTTGACGAGCGCGATCGTGAAAAGACTTCTTTTATAACTCTGGATGGCTTATATGAATTTAAAGTCCTCTCTCCCGGCCTCTGTTCTGCACCGGCCACATTCCAACGAATAATGGTTACTCTGCTTTCTTGCCTCGTCAGTACTTAGATGATGTAGTCGCCTTTTTTTTTTTGTTTGTTTTTCTGTAGCGTTTCAAGACTTCCTCAAGCACCTCATGCTATACTTCCAAGCCATTCGTTCTGCTGGTTTGTCCCTTAAGTCGGGGAAATCTCACTTTGCTTTCGACGAGCTGAAATTCCCCCCGGAAAGCAACGCCGTCTTCAAAGATGGCCGGTGAAGGGTCAGTTGTTGCGCTCGATTAGAACCGTGAGACAGTGAATGATTGCTGATCAAACATGCCTATAGACCACAACCCAGATTTAGTTTATTAGCTGCCAGGCAGTAATAACCAACCACTATATGCGTCTCGGGCGATACTGCGACGTCTGCAATTAGCCTCTACCCGCGCTGGTCCTGTTCAAAGGAGCAAGAGGCAAGAAAATATCTATCTGCATGCTTCCGTGGTTGGGCGAGGTACACGTATTCGCGCGGGCGTGCATGCGGGCAAGCGCACACATTACGTTCTAGATATTGGTGGAAGCGCCAAGTCCACACTCTGGGGCTGAGGCTGCCCGCATTGCGTCCTTCTCGTACTGTTACGTTTTTTTGTTTCGTCTTTTTTTTTTGTGCAGTACTACAACCCCGGCTGTGGAAATGCGGTCTCCACCGGGGTGTTCGAACGAGGAGCGCCTCTGCGGCGCCCCGTCGCCACCGCAGGCTAATTGCGAGAGAGGCAATTACCGAGGTGCCCTCGATAAAACAATCATATTTCCCTTTAATTCTTTTTATTCGCGTTCACTAGCTGGTTTTCTTCTTTTCATCTCCCCTCCTGAGGTTTTTAAAGCCTCAATTTCGTTCTGTAAACCGCAAAGAAACGTATTCGCATAGCGTACGGGGTGAGTGTGGTGCGGCGCTTAAATGAGAAAGGAAACTTCTTCGAGGAAAAAAGGAAACTACAGAACCAGCGAGATAAAGCGATCATTTATTATAGTAGGCGTTCTCTGGGGTATCCTGGAGGTACGTTCCCATGAGGCACGGGTTAATTCGTCTTTCGTTTCTAAGCTCTCGTGTTCGTTATTAGTTTATTATTTCTTGTGTCTGATGACGGCAAGGGAACGATATCGAATTGACGAGTATTACAACACATACCTCCAAAGCCGCGCAACTGCGATTTGCAGTATTCAGAATTTCACTCGGTGCCCAACAGGTATGCAATGAACATAACTCGGACAGTTATTGGGCTGCAGTCCAAGTGTGTGATCGCGTTTTAGAGATAGTAGTATCACTACAAGTCGTTTTCTCCTCTCTCATCCCTGTCCGGATCATATGACCACGGCAGCAAGCACTCCCGGCCGGCCTATACATATCCCTTGGTCCAGATCGGCCTGGTCCACGATTTCTTCCATCTGCAGGAGAAATTGGGTGTTTTCAGCTACGACATTATACACCTCTGTTGCTTGCACTGTCGATTTCTCCACGCAGCTGGCTATCGGGGTATCCAGAATAAGACTGTCATTTGCTATTGAACAATACGGAGTTTATGCGCATCGGAAATGCATGAGATCATGGTGGCCCGAAACCCTGCTCTTTGAAGAGTTATGAGATGGGCGATGTCCTATTCACTGTGAACGATGAAAAGATATATAAATTGCTTCACTTTAAAAGCGCTGCGATGGGTAGCTGTGCATCACAAAACTTCTCTCTTATTTACATTCATACGCGATGAGAAACAGCCCGAACGAGGCAGTGCTAACGAAATTAGACTAAACTATAATCTGCAAGGAGCATCAGCTCTCGAAAATGTGTGCTCATTTTTCAGGAAAGAGGAAAAAAAGAGCAAGTTTGTGGTGCTTGCTTCTTAGCGTGCATAATACTGGGCGCAAGGCGCACTCCAAAGAAGTTGGCCAACGCAATAAAAAAAAAAAAAAGAAAAAAAAGAAAGAAACCCTCCTCGAGGCAGCTCAAAAGCACAATCTCGAACAATTGAATTAAAGCAACGACGCTCACACGCTCACTTAACCCTTTTGTCTATACAAGGCACAGCCGATCCACCCAGTGCACGTTATGTGACAAGAAGCCTAACTGCCGGATTTCTCGTAAGAGCTTCAGATTTCAAGACAGCGCTGAAGATACGCAAAGGTATAAAAAACGGAAGTAGCTGCAGCGAGAACTTTTGAGAGAGCGCTGCTAAAGTGAGAGGGTGCGAAGACGTTGTGTTAACGTTTCTGAATTGTCAGTAAAATACATTAGTGCCCCCCAGTGCGAGGAGCAAAAAAGAACTTTATTTTCACTGGCATATTGATAAGCCCGTGCCTCCCTCCCCAACCCGTTAGCTTGTTTCTTCATTTAACAGCAATTTCAGTCTTCAGGCATTACCAGCTTTTCCATCCGATGGGCTGTATTCACTCGCTCATCAACTCACCTGATTGATTTAGAAAATTATCTAATTTCACTTGTTCCCCACACTCATTCCTTGTTGCCTCACTCCTTCACATCGATCACTTACTCCACTCGTTCGTTCACATCACTTACACCACATTTCATGACACTATTCATTCAAGTGACGTCATTCATTCATTCATTCATTCATTCATTCATTCATTCATTCATTCATTCATTCATTCATTCATTCATTCATTCATTCATTCATTTATTCATCTCGGTTTATCTCTTAACTTACTCACACTCTCATCTCATCATCGATGTTTCTTCTCTGGACCGAAGTCACTATTTAAATCATACCAATGATGAACGCATTACAAAGGCGAACACAAGTTTTCTTGAAGAAATGCTATCTAGCGAAGTAAGGCTCTCTATCTCTTGGCCACTTTGTTTTTGGTCGTCAAAAATCCCATTTTGCTTTTCTTTCTAGAGCTTAACTGATTCACTCGTTCATTTCACTCAATCTCCTTTCTCTTTGACATCCATCACTCAACATGAACTCACGACAAACAATCATTCACTCACTTGACACCTGACGCCTTCACATCACCCACTCCCTTGCTCGCTGGTTCGCTCATTCACTCACCTCACTCGTTCATGTCACTCTGACACGCCTCACTCACTTGTTCATGTTACGTCACTTAATCATTTCCTCATTTGTTCTCAGCGCACTCAGTGGCATCGCTCAGCTCACTTGTTCCCTTAATTCTCTCACCCCTTATCATCATCCTGGGAACCTTCTCCTCAGAATGATGTCGGTATCGATTCATGGGGATTTATTTCATTGTATTTTCATTTATTTCATGTAATGTTGTAGCAACGTCATATAGCACACGGCAGTCTCCTTCTCAGCTTCCTTGTTTTTTTATTGTAAGAGTCCCATCTCCGTACCCTCGCTATACCACAGAATCGTTCAGATCCCTCACCTCACTTGCCTACTACACTTACAAACTCATTTCACTCAGTCACCTCCCTCGTTCACGTCACACCACTCACTATTTAACTCTCTTATTCGCTTAATGTCTTACTATAACTTATTCCGCTTTGCTATTTACTATAGCATCTCCTTCCCCTCACCAGACGTAGTTTGTAAGCTTTCCATAGTGAGTGAGGAGGAACTCGTCCGACGCTTTTGGTTTACCCTCACACTCTCATAGTGCTGCATTCAAAGTCAAAATGAATTGGCTGGAGTGGTAACCCAACCTCATCTTTTATTATTGTCCTCACTAGACCCACCGTTACGTCATTACCCGTAATTCGCGCTTTCGACTTATGCATATCACTGGGTTCGGAAAGAAGTTATCGCTAGCGTTGCAAGAACATCCGGCTTAGAAAAAAAAAGGAAGTTAAGGCATCGGGGGGACCTCGCCTGCGCCAGCCTTTCAAAATGTCGTGCAGCCGACCTGCCGCGCCAAAGCACGCAGAGGAGGGGTTATCCCAATCCCCGCGTATCTTCTCGCTTATACTTTTGCTTTTCCTTTCGCAGTCGAAGGCGCGCATTTCAGAGGCAACGAGAAAATATGGAATCCCTGCCCCTTCTGTTTTTCCTATTCGGAATAAATCTCCGCCGTGCTCGCGGCAACGCGACACCGCGTGCTCGTTTGCGCAGTTATTTGCATGCGGATTAAATTACTGCGCTCCGGCGGAGGGGCTGTCCGGATAAGGGCGAAGCCAGAGAAGGAAGAATAAGATAACCGCGTGTTCTTTCCTTGTGTGTCGTTCCCAGGTGCTCTGCATGCGGCGTGCACACTAAATGGAATGTTCGAATTCTGAAAAACCAGTGCTTCTGCATTGAGATCGTAAGGAAATGCAAAGAGTTGTCACCGATTTAGAACAAGGATGCTCTCTAAAGCTTGCAGGGCTTCAGTGCGCGCGTATTTCATTAAGTTTAAGAAAGCACGACCACAAGGAAAACAAATACGCAAATCAGA
>NC_139347.1:76942565-77082565 GCF_055883805.1 Amblyomma maculatum
GGCAACGAGGCTGCGTTGTTTCCTGTCCGTACACGGGTCCTTCCTTCCCCGCCCGCCGTTGGAAAATCATTTGCTCACTTTTTTTTTTTTTTTTGGTTTTGCCGCATTGCACAAATGCCCTGCAGCAAAAGCTACCTCTTCCTCTGTTTCGCTCCGCCATTTATTCTCTTTCCCCCGCTCCGCCTTATTTTCTTTCGCGAATGCTCGGCGGGAGGTGGCTTGTTCTAATAGCGAAATCCTACGTCGTTCACTCTATCCCCCTCTGTTTCTTCCTGTTCCCAGAGCTCGACACCAGCTCCTCTTGGAGAGAGATTTGCTTGCGTTCCTGGCATCCTTGAGAACGCATCTGTTTAAACCCGCTACCGCCGCAGCAGCCGCTCCTGGCTGCCGTCGACGCCGGGTCGGTCGCTCGACCTCTCCCTTCCCCCGCAACCCTTTTCTTTCTCTCCGCTTGTTTTGCTTTCGGCGCCGCGTTCGCTTCGCCTTGTTTATCCGCTACTCCTTTGGGCTGGTCGTCGCTTTCGCTGCTTCCAGATCGGCGCGCAAATATATTCCCTCCATCTGCGGCGCGACGCCTCGTCGTCCCCGTTCTTTCTTCTTTTCTTCCTCCTCTTTTTGTAGTTTAATTACTTTCCTTCGTTTGAATCCTTGCTCATCGCGTGTCCCCCTTCTCTCGATTCCCTTCTGTCTTTGTTTCTACGTCATTTCCTCCCATCGCGCTTCCCTGAACGGTTACGAAAACTCTCCCGGCTTTTCCACCCGCGCGCCTGTTTGTTTCGGTCCGCGGCTCGAGATGCTACTCTTCACACGAACGTTATTTCAGTCGCCATCGCGCCGGCGACGTCGACGCCTTTTTATTTCTCGTTTTTCTCTAGCTTTTAATTATAAGCGCGAGGGGGCATTAAGAAATGTCATCGGGTTTAATTACGCGGTAATTACGTTTCTTTTTCCAGCTGCACGTCCCTGGAGGCCGCTGACGCTCTCTCTCTTGCGCGCCTGAGAAATGCGTCGTGTCGCCGCTGCGTCGCTCTCTGGGGCTGGGCTGGCTTGCTGCGTGCGAGTGCGTGGTCATTATTCAAGTGGTAGGTTTGTTGGTTTGCGACGGTTTTGGGGCTATCGTCGGCACACTTTTTAGCTGTGTGGTGTTAAAAGCGTCGCGCTTTTCGGCCCGACTTCTAAGTTGGTACTGATTCGTTGCTGTTATCCGCCATGCATTTGGTCTGGTTCAGGGATAAGCTCGGCTGGTAGGAACCCAAAATGTGGGGCTGCTTTCATGCTGAAGTTTTCAGAAGGGAAGTACTATACGTCTTCACTCGGTGCTCCGACTGGCCATATATGTTAGCACGATTCTTGTCTTCTTATCTGTGTTCCTCTTTTTAACGCGATGTCGTTAAGGGTGCCGGTCTCCGGGAAATACAGCGTCGGCGTTTGTGAGCTAAAAATCGTCGGCATGGCTCTTGCAGGTGATAGCTGCCAGCTGATTCTTCGATCATTTGTGCGACGTAACGAGGTCATGTTGTTATGTACTGTACAAATTTCATCCTGCGGCTTATGTTATGATCATCAGCATTTCTCTCTCCCTTCTCTTGAGCGCACACGTTCTCACACTGTGTTGAAAATAGACAGTCCACACTGAGCTGCCGTCTGCGCCTGTCCAGCTCTGGCCTTATTTTAGATCGGAAGCCACGCCAAAGTTAGCTCAAGGTCATCAGGCTTCGAACATTTTGCTTTGAACTCCCGCGCTGTGCAGCGAGCATCGTCGTCTTCATTCTTCAAGTCAATTTATCTGCACAAGCTAGGTACTGCGTATGCGCCACTGTCATCTGCGCCTCGCCACAAGTGCGCCGCAAAAATTACAAGGATAGGGTAGCATCAGAATTTCGCCCGGGCCATCCACAAAGTTAACCCCGCATCACCGAAAATTTAACCAACATAAATGCACCGAGCAGACCGTGCTTCCGCACGAGCTGCCGATGTAGCCACGTTAAACACGCTGTGAACATTTTGTGAGTGCGGACCCTGGAGGCTATATATAGGTTACACAGCCGTTAACTTCCTAACAATGATCACTGAGCCCGTTTGCGGAGTAAAGACGTAACGAGTTGGGCTAGATCAGCGGCAAAAAGATTTAGATGCAATTCTTTCATTAATAAATACTTATTTTGAACCTGCATAAATATTTTATATTTTATTTGTTGTCGCTGGCAGCCGCTGGCATGCGGCCTTATCTTACGATCTTTTTTTCTTTGTTTGCTCACGCTGAGTGTCGCCGAAACGCTGCTTTGTCATTTTTGTTGTTGCGCAAGATGCACCGAGTCTCAGCTGACTGAGGCCACTTTCGTCTGTTTCTCGCCCGTTTTTGCTAGTCATCTTTCGCGGCTTTATCTAGATTATTCGCCGCCTTTAAATTGGGTTCTGACGAGTGCAACGGATCATTCTTATTCTGACAACAAACGAGCACGCTTAATTGCTGTTATTGCCGCCGCCGAGTTGCTTAGTTCTCTTGCGGGCGCAAGCCTGCCCAATGAAGAGTTCATAGGCCCAACGCCAGTCTCTTCGTTTGCTGGTTTTGGCATCGTCACCAACACGGGACAATATGAATGCATCCAGCGCACGCAGTATACGATGTTTGCTATGAACTAAAACGGAATCGTGTTGTCCTCCTAAGGTGTCTGTTTAAAAGTTGTTTTCACTATATTTTCGCATAAGCACTCTCTTAATATCATAGGACAAATCATGCTCGTCGCAAACGGAATAGAAACAAATTCCAAAATAATCACAGTTTCCGAGACACTAATTTCCGGCTGGAAAACATGTCGAATTAAGCTGCTTTTATTTTTTTTTAATAAGTTAAACAAGGTTTTCTGATTAGAATGAAATTTAAGTACCTACGCCTGTACTCGTGAACCAATGGATGCGCCGACTAGTGAGTGTTGCTTGCAATAAAGCCTTGTTCACTATCTCTGTTCGCGCTCCTCTCGCATCAAGCTTCCCTGACTCGGACTTAAGACTTTATACTTTTATTATTTTTGTTGAATACTGCCTCACTCGGGCGCAGTGAATTCCCAGTCTCGTCCTTTAATCTCCGTTGCAGGTTTCGCACGCTTCGATATACATCTGTTATGCGCAGTGCCTTTCACGTGGTCCTATTCACATAAATACTCCCCTCTTCGCGCCACTTAACGCGCATGTTTCCCTGTTGCTGGCGCGACGATTAACCTCCCTGCTCACATCCTGAAATATAAGCATCTGCACAGAAGAAAATAAAATATTTGAAAGTGAAAATAAGGATAAACACAAGAAGAAAAAAATATGCTGTATGGGTCGTAGTCTCACCCCTCTTCAAATAGCTTGAGTGGCTGGCAATAAACAACTACTACCCGACGACGTTAACAACCCATATTCAAAAACAATGTTTCATTTGTCCTCCCTTGCATTTTTTGTTTTATTTTATAAAGCCCAAACAAACATATTCTAAATGAGCTATAAAAGCAGATCAACTTTGCTTCCCTGGCCTTTCTGAACGAGATGCTTCGAAAAAAGGAAAAACGCCGCATAAAACGCATCTATTATTTCACAGTTAACGAAAAAGGAAATATAAAAAAGGGGGCAGCCTTCCCGACTATAACACATACAAAATGACGAGAAAGCAGGGTGGGGAAAGAAGAAAAAGACACACATAAACAATGCACTCCTAGCTCTTGATGAAGAAAGATGAAGCAACACGCGAAAAAAACAAAGAGCGAGTGAGGGACGCAAAAAACAAAACAAAAACAAGCTATATAACAAACTAAAAACAAACGAACGGAGCCTGCCGGAAGGGTGAATGTGCTAGGATATCCGGACGGGTCGCTCCGCGGTCAACATACAGGAATTACCCCCCCCCCCCCCCCCCCCCCCCCCCTTCTCCACCACACACACACCGACACAAACGCTTTGATTTGCCATTCATAGAAAGCAACAAGCGAAAGCGGCGATAACGCATGTTATGGGACCTTTTAGCCGCCTATGTATACTATATATGTTCGTGGTGTAGTTCAGCGCCTTGGAAGGGGGGGGGGGGGGGGGGGGGAGCGTATACCGTGCGTTAAACGCTAGAAAGGAACGCTTAATTTGTATTCATACTACTGCAATTATGTTATCCAAACGCATAAATGTGGCAACTGATATGGTATGTTATTAATAAACAAATATTGAAGAAACCTCTGCATACAAAAACTCGTTGCAAAATTTTATAAACTGTAACCTGTACTGCTAAGAAGGAGATAGCAAAGGAATGGAACACAACAGGGCAGAGTATTGAGTTGCCTACACATTCGTGGAGGTGGATACAATGTGCGATAATCGAATAGAACTAAAACATCTTATTCACTACTTACCCAATGAGAAATAGTAAAAAAGACTGCGAATAATATTCTACAGGTACGTGGGAATATCTCCTATATAACTGCATATATTCCAGCGAGTAGGCTGCGATCGCGTGATAATGTAATGAGGGACACCAATGTATACTTTGGACAGAATACGATACAACTTGAAGTTAATGAGAAAAGACCCAGATGACGACACAAGAAAACGTAGCAAGGTGATACAGAGACACGCATAAGGGCTGAATAGCTCAGGGGGGAGCGGGAAGTTGAGCGGAGAGGGCTCATGAAAAAAAGCGACTCCATAATACAAAGATGGGTCAGAACTGTAAACATGAAACAGAAGGTGCAGCTTGGAAGAACATGGCACTGAACTGAGCAGAGTGTAGTTTTAAAGAGAGAGAACATTGCGAAGCGTAAACAAGCGGTTACTCGAGCCAGACAAAACGGAAATGAAAAGTAGATTCTCGTGGCCTTTTTATAACGGATAAAAACTGAAGCTAAGATTTCAGAAACGTAAACGATCACTTATCAGTAATCGTAGTAGTCCTCGAGGAATGAAACTGGAATGATAGTAATAAGCACAGTCAATGCCAGTAATAACAGGCGCTCCCCTTTGCGCGAGCCGTAATTTACAGGCGTTGGTCGGGCTGTTCGCGTTGTCGTTGCGCGCCAAGGGCTTTGACCTCTGCTCATCGAGGAGCTATATGCTTAGATATAAGCTTTGAGCGTCGAGTTTTATACGCTCACCGCACTATAGTGCCTTGATTTGTCTCTTTCGCGGAATATGTGAAAGATGCGAAATGTTATGCCATTTTTAATATAAAATAAAAGGCCAAAGGCCAGGTTGAAACTTCGCAGAAATATTAGACCCTGAGCATAACGGGCTCTCACGTTTTACTAAGAGCGATTCTGTACGCTCCCTCACCCCCTCTCCCCGCGCTCCCGCCCATCCACCCATCAAAAGAGAGAAAAAAAGAAGCAATGATGAGGTGGAAGAAACAAATTGATTATATCCGTATATTTTGAGTTAATAATCCTCTTCTTAAACAAAACAAAAACTTTCTCATTAGGAACAATGATACATGATCGCAACCTTCCCTTTCTGGGATTCACAGAGCTAAAAACCCAAGCAAAAAAAAAACAAAACAAAAAAGCTAGGACAAGCAATAGAATGAAATAACGACATATATGGAGGAAGTGAACCATCCTGCAAAGCTAACTCGAAACCCATCGAAAGAAGAGAGTATTCGAAGCGCCGTGACAAAAGGGATACAAAAGATGATAGTAAACATTTAAAAGAAAAAAAAAAGATCGAGGATTTTTCAGGACGGTAACGGCCGTGCCTCTCATCCTACCCGTGCTGTTACACGTCCTCACCTATAGACACTCCCACGCCCCGCCAGCGAGGTCAAAACAGTGCCTTGGGGATCCCGAAAGCCTTCGGCATCCCCTCTCGCAATGTCTGCGTGGAAATACAGGATTGTGATGCGAGAAGGGAGGGCACCCGAAAACCGTTTCCAATCTGTCACAATTAACAGCATGCTGCTTTCGCCCCCTCGCGGAGCCGTCATACAAGACGCTGGAGTCCACACCTGCGCTGTATACACGGGAAGCGCCGACTGAGTTCTGTGTGGGAGCCTGTCTCCGTAAGCGCTAGTAGCGCCGAACAGTGAATTTCTTTTTTAGGAAGGCTCTTGAACGTGGCAAAAAAAAGAAAAAAAAAAGAAAAAAAAAGAAGGGATGGGGAAGGAAGAGGAGGGATGGGCAGTTTGGTTCTTTTCCGCGAAAAACTAACTTGATTTACGAAAAGGCGTTCGCGTGTGTGTTTACCTGTCCTGCTGTTCGTCCATAAGCCACGCCAGAGCCGGTGTCTCGAGAGAAGAGGGCGGATCGAGAATGGAACAAGGGGGCGCTCAGGCCGTTCCTCTGGAGGGCTGTTTTTGCGGAGACCCGGCTTTAGTCTTGCTGGCGAACTGCCGATTATCTTTCTGATCCGAGACGGGCACGTATGCACTCAGCTCAGTGTATGTCCAAGTGGGAAGCTTCCAGCTCCGCTCTCGTACAGCCTTCGCGTTCTTCTTGGTACCTTTTTTATTTTTATTTGAATGAGCCATTTCTCACTAGTTGGATTGCTTAGTTGTGTTTATAAACTTGTACTGAAAAATGTAAAGCACGAACTGCGTGTTGAAAATGGCTCCACAGCGAGGTCCAAAATGAGAAAACTTCGACAAAAGGTTCTTTCTTGTCATGGCAGAGCACCTTCTGTCAAGGGCTTACATTTTCATCCTTTCGACATTCGCTGTAATGTTTCAAGAAAAAAAAAAGACAGCAACGCTAATAAAATATACGATATAAATGCGTGTTACCAAGGTTAAGCTAAGCTCTTTCGCTCTTCTGGCGCTTCCTACGTGTAATAACGCTTCTTCTTCTTCTTCTTCTTCATCATCATCATCATCATCATCATCATCATCATCATCATCATCATCATCACCACCATCACGATCAGCCTGACTATACTCACTGCAGAGCGAAGGCCTCTCCCATATTTCTCCAAATAACCCGGTTCCGTGCTAGCTGCATCCACTTGACCACTGCGAACTTCTTAACCTCATCCACCCACCTAACTTTCTGCAGCCCCCTGCTGCGCTTTCCTTCCCTTTGAATTCAGTTTGTTACCCTAAACGACCATCGGTTATCCTCTCTTCGCACTACATGTCCTGCCCATGCCCATTTCTTCTCCTTGATTCCCACTAGAATGTCAGTAACTTGAGTTATTTCTCTGACCTACTCTGCACGCTTCCTATCTCTTAATGTTACCCCTACCATTTTTCGTTCCATAGCCCTCTGGGTTGTCCTCCACTTAAGTAGAACCCTCTTGGTTAGCCTCCACGTTTCAGCCCCATAGGTGAGTACAGGTAAGATGCAACTGCTGTATACTTTCCTCTTGAGCGATACCGGTAAGCTGCTAGTGATAATCTGGGAGTGCTTGCCAAATGCGCTCCATCCCAATCTTATTCTTCTTGTTATTTCCTTTTCATGGTCCGGATCTGCGGTTACTACCTGTCCTAAGTAGACATATTCGTCTACTACTTCCAGTGGTTCGCTACCTAACATAAACTGCTGTTCCTTCCCGAGGCTGTTGGACACAACCTTAGTATTCTGCATATTGATTTTCAAACCTTTCTACTTTTCCACTCTAGGTCATCAATCATTATTTGCAGTTCATCCCCAAGTTACTTAGCAAGGTAATTTCATTAGCAAGTCGCAGATTACTGAGGAATTCTCCATCTACCCTGATCCCTAACTGCTCCCATTCCAAGTCTGAATACTTCCTCATTCCTCAGCGTAATAACACTTATCTCATTTGAAATTAATGTCGCTGAATCACGGAGTATATACTATCTGAAGTCAGTTAAAAGGTTTACTACGCTACAATGAAAACATGCAGTGTCTCTTCGACTTCGCAAGATAGATAGATAGGTTTAATGATAGGAAAGGTAGAGAGGCTGGCCGGAATGATTAAAATCTGGCCTGCTAATCAGCACTGAAGAAGGGGAAGGAGAGAAGAAAGAGGATCATGATGTGTGACGAGGTGGGCGAAGGCATACGAAAATATATAAAGGCACGACTACTTGCGTTACAAGCGTGAGTCAAGTCCGATGTCACACAAGAAACGGCAAAGAGCCTGCATTGCCTGGACACCCTTCCCCTTGTCCTGCCAAGCGGCCAGCAGCAACTCCTCCGACAGAGGCCTCTTCGCAAGAATCCACCAGCAGCACACTGCACACTTGAATGCTACCTGCCTTCCGAAAATTCACTGGTTCCCACACGACATCTGTGCTAACCTCAAGGTGATGCTAACAGCGAGGTCAGTGTGAAGGAAAAAAAAAAAAACACGTGTATATTGTTCAGGATGAATATTTTCCCTGTGGTTACTGAATGGATATCGCAGCCACTTCCATGCATGAATAGGCTACAAGCTTTCATTCATGGGGCTGGTCGTATAGACTGACGAAGCTATGCTCGTAGACTTGGTGTGAAATCTTCCAAATGAAGCACAACCTGAATGAAAACTGATTACAGAGGCGACTTTTCTTTCTTTTATTTTTGGCAGAAACTATCTTTGCACGTCCGATATACTGCACAGATTCTCATTATTTACTGCTGTCTTCTTAACATAGGCTATAGGAGGGTCAAGAAAGTTGAATACACATAGTAAGAAAGAAACGAAACAATCCGGGTACTTATGCTAAAGAAGAGCGTGCGAAACGGAGAATGGAGGCACAGCAGGTGGCGCAAGAGCCAGAGGGAGAGTCCTGGCTCCGGCCAAATGGTCCCCCACAAACACTGGGCGCAGCAAAGTGCTCCACAGCCATCGTGACCAGGCACGTTCCGACCTTTCTCTCTTTCTTTTCCAAAAGCTTATTTCTTGTTACCCCGGCTTCCACAAAAGCGCGAAAGAGGTCGCACTGGGCAAAGAGCAGCGACCAGATGGAGAGAAAGAGAGGGGCAAACTTCTGTGCGTGGGTTACACCAGAGACCCCAAAGGGCCAATGTCGCGGAGAGCGAGCGTGAAAACGGCGGCAGAACTCTTCTGCGCCTCAGCAAACTCGCTCCCGCTCGCGCTGCATCCACCTCCACTGTAGGGTCGTATAAGGCTTCCCTTCCCACTTTCCCCGCCTCCTCGCGCAGTCGCGAGAGACTCGAATAAAAGTAGATTAATATCCGGTAACCCCGAGGCACACGTATGCGAGAGAGACGCCCCTAACGAAGAGAACAGAAACGTATACAGCGACGACCACATCCAAGCGCGCACTGCAGGGCGGCCAGTGCGTGTCGGCAATGGCTTGCTTGCTGCTCGCCACGGAAAGGGGAAGAAAGGGTCGCCATCCGCTTTCTCTGTGCTCGCGTGTTTGTACGCTGGCGCAATGCACGACGGAGCGGGAGTGCGAGAGCGTGAGCTCGAGCGCGGTCATAAAGCAAGGCGTGTAAATCGGCGACTTCCATTAGCGGCCGGCTTCTTTATGAAACGGAGCGACGCCGTATAACGGTCCGCGCGTAGCCAGCCCGCCGATTTACGGCTCGGAGCTCCCCACTCCTCCGTTCTCTTCCTCGGTCGCCTTTACCCCACACATGCTCGCACACTGTCCTCCATACGCAAGAAGGACCACGGCTTGAGCCCTTCTCAGCCAAACAAACACTCGGCAGCCGAGGAGTAGCCGCGTCGTTACGAAAAGGCCAAGGCGTTGAACACGTTCCGAAATGTGTACACCCTAAAGCGGCAACAACGGCACGCTCAGGCGTTGTAGCTAACTTACAGGCGTCGCCGTATTTGAACGCTGAAGTGTCGATTATTTTTCGTCGATATCAATGCCATTATTCATTTGTGCTCCTTTCCTGAAAAGCGAGACCACAATTTAGAAACGTATTTATTTGACATGAGGTATGAATGTAAAAAACTTCAAGCGTGCACGTTCCCTCGCACGAGCGAAGAACGCGTAAACATGCCAAGTTTTGAAGGTGGTCAACCTAAATTTGGAAGTCACCACTGAGTTGGCAGTAGTCAATTTATTGGACATATTTTGGTCAAACTCTGATGAAGTCAAATTTCAGGGTCTGGTGGAGGTCACTACTGCACTGGAGGTCACTACTGCACTGTTCATACTCGATTTAGGTTAGACGCTCATTTTGGTCAAATTCTGACGAAGGTCAAATTTGGAGGTAGAGGAGGCCAATTTTTTTTTTGAAGGGGGGGGGGGGGGGGGGAGGGGGTACCCACCAATATTTGCAGATCACCATTGAGTTGGTCATACTCGAATTAGGTTGGCCACCAAATTTGGTCGAATCAAATTTTGGAGATTCATGCGGAGGGCAAATTTTGTGGGATTAGTTCCATGATAGTACCTTGCTGCGTAGCTCGGACACTGAGCTCCAGCTCCTAACTGTCCGACTGGCGGAAGAGGTGGCCGGGACACAGGACCTCCCGGCCAGCATCTGAAGCCCAACCCTCCTGTCCCGTAGGCCTGCGAGCCACGAGGGGCCAGGGTGACCAGCTATTTTCTGTCGGAAATGTTTTTCCACCACTCCACCAGCGACTTGTTAAGGAAACCCCGTTTACTGATATCGAACACATGTTGTTTCTTGTCTGTTGTAAAGGAAAACTCGGCCACTCAAGGAAATGGTTCCAGATTGCCGTTCTACTACAGATATAGCATAAACGGATTTCTGGCATCCTGACCTTGAAATATTTCATATAAAAGAAATTATTAGGTTTGGTTGAAAATTCAGGGGAATACCTCAAGGTGGAATAGATTCCTTATAAGGGAGTAATTACTCATTGACGTCCACTCAAGCGCAGCCATATGGCTACAAAGGAAAGCTATACATGTCTTTCTCAGAAACTTCGCAGTCAAAGAAAAATTCCAGGATAAACTTTTCTTTAACTGCGAAGTTTCTGAGAAAGCTGTATAGCTTTTCTTTGTAGCCATATGGCTGCGCTTGGGTGGATGTCAATGAGTAATTACTCCCTTATAAAGGAAAATATTGGCCTATGAAAACCCCAGATTGCACTTGAAGGTGCACTAAAGAGAATTTTGAAGGTGTCTTAAATGCGAGAACTCGACCTACACGCTCAAAACTTTCTTACAAACTTCGAATTATTGCCTTGTGTGGCGGAATTTGCTGTTAATATAAGATAAAACGTCCCGGCTCCCATTATTTTTTAACTCACCGCAGAGATATACAAAAGTCATCTAATGCGCAGAGTTCGTTTCAGGCAATCGCATGGCGGTTTGCCGCTCTGACGTTGGCCAACCATTACAAGAAGTGACCTTGTTAGCATAGCGCGCTTACGTAAGGCTTGTTGTTTCGCTGACAAGCTCTCTGAATCACAAATTTGTAGCGGTTCAATCAGAACATTATTTGTATCGTATCCAAAAGCACCCTTAAAGGTTACTTTTTGTTGTCTTCACAGATTAGAGAATTTGCATTATCCATCGAAGAGGGATGAGGTTGAGAGTCTCGCGAAAGCAAGGAGTGCGGGCGTGTTTTTATTAGCGTGCACTTAATTTACGACTGTGTTGTCTGCGACTAAAGCTGTTTGTTCACAGAAACACAGAAAACAAAATTAAAAACGAAAACGAAATTTTGCAGAACACTTTTTAGTTCACCTTTAAATATCACTCGTCAGATGTATATGCTAAGGGAATATACGACTCCTACACTATACATGCAATGCTAACCTTTCCTATCGTAATTAAGCTACTAAAAAGTCAGCGATAGAAAAAAAAAAAGCTACAGGATCGCACTTAGCTTCGCTTTAGAGCTGAAGGGCGGAAGCCTTTTCCTCCTTTTAATTCTCTTCCACCTCTGTTTCTTGCGTGATTTTGTACTTCTTTGTTTTAGTTCTTGTTTTTTCTTGGTTTTTTTAATACTTTAAATTTGTTTTAGGTGCTGTACTTAGAAATTAAAGGACGTAAGCACCCATCACCAACGTACCACTGACGTCCACCGTCATTAACTATCACTCTCGGTCCCTATCTACCACTATCAGTCTCACTATCGGCCTCTATCTATAAGTAACTATCACTATCTATCTAACTCCTACTACTACCACTAACTATCAACTACCATTATCACTAACCATCGTGATTTAATTATTATTGTACTATACACTATTACCATCTATCACTATATACTTCCTACCTGTCGCTATCCATCACTATTTCCCTTCTTTCTTTCTTACTATCTCTCCTCATGCGGAGAACACATCCGGCGGATACATGCCGTGAGCGACACCACAAGCTTAGAAAGGCTTTCGCCGTATTACAGTCGGTATGCGAACAGCAAGAACCAGTTAAATGCCGTGATCACAATCAATTCGACCCCGTGGTTCACTTATGCTTTTCTGTTACACTGAAAACGTTCTAGTACAGTTTTGCAAAGAAGAAAAAAAAAGAAGAAATGCGCCAGACCAAAAGCATGCGTTCGTCAGTCCCAACGCGAAAGCCTGCTAAAAGGGGGAGAAAAAAAAAAAAAAAACACCACGCAGAGAAGCTGTCCACTTTCAAAACAAGCGCGCAAACAGATCGCATGGTCACCCAAAACCCAGCCGCTGCCTTTCTATACCTTCTATATACAGCGCCCTGCCAAAATGCGACAGCGCAGTGTGTACCTTTCTAGTCGGTCGCTGCCTGCGGTCTTGCAAAATTGAAAAGGGGCTGGAGGGTGCGGGAGAGGGTAGAAGCTGACCATCGAGCGAGCTTCGCGGAGCGGCCTCCCGCGCTATATCGGCTCCCCATAAACGGAGACTGCTCAGCCTCAGCGCTGGCAACCTGTTGCATATTTTAACACTGCCGCACCGCACGTACTGTGCACACACACAATACTACAGGAACACGGGTGCATACTTGGGAATGCGCCTTTTCTTCCCGCCCCTAAAAACAATACGGGAGAAACCTTCACCTTTACCAGGCAAACAAACCGATCCTCGTAAAGAGCGGCCACAGGGCAGAGCACAATGTACAAACAGCGGCAACTGCATTAGCTGCATGCAGCAGCAACCGAGTTTCGGAGAGGTGAACCGTCGACGTGACCCTGCACCATCGGGAAAGAATGCCCATTTGTGCTGAGCCTAGCTGCAAGGTGCATCGCCAACGGCCGCGCGACCGCGATGATGGCGTGGCGCTGGGTTCCCAACACACCCTACGGTTTATGACGCCGTCCCGCGGTGTGATCCCCCGCGGCTGTTAACCGCGTGCGTCAGTGCTCGGACCCCGGGCTCCAAGCACGCGAAATCCAAGGTCATGTATAGCGTATAGTCGCCCCGTCTGCTGATGCTCGCGTATTCGAGAAGAATGAAACGTGTACTGTCGACGAGGGAAAAGCGTGGCGCCTCATTCCGTTCACACAGTGCCCTTCTACTACGGCAGTTCGACGTATACTTTAATGCGAGTTTATTGTACTAATTACTGCGCAGTTTTGTAGACTTGCTACGCAGACAGCTGTTTCAGTCGCTGGAGATATTTTTTTTTATTCACGAGAAGAATGCTGTTGTTAAAGAAATGGAAAGAGTTGAGAGAGTACGAGGTTTGTTTTTAGCTGTGCAGATGCCTAATAATATCCAAGGCATATGGTGGCTCAAAGCTTCTGTAATGCGAGAAGAAGCATTGAGTTGAGCGTGTTGTGTTGCTTTAAGTTGGATTTTAGGGCCCATAAGCGAAGGACCAATTCCTAGCCTTAATTTTTCAGGCCATTTGGCCTTTAATGGCACCTGAACTGCTTCATCATGAGAAACAAAAGCAGACCGAATCGCCTGCAGATTTTTGACAACTCTATGTACCTCACGTGGTCTAATGCGAGAGAACTAGGGGCTAACCCAACTCTGGTCCAAAACAGTCCTCGGTGTCATACGCCATAAGTCTACGCACGACCTGCAAATGCATTACAAAAAGGGGCTAACCCAACCGAATGATAGCCAGATTTTCCATAGTTATTTTATTTTATGTGCATCTTTATAAAAATGAGTCCAATTGGCCATCGATTCCCGTATTCTGCTATGGCTCTCAACAAAAACTCGTATTTGAACAGAACAGGGATGTTTAATATAATCAGTAACCTCGCAGATGGTCACAGAAACTGAATGCATGAGCAGAGCCATCTCTTCTGACAAGTTTGCGACTATCACCTTATCTCTCAAATTTGCCAGCCGAGTTCAGGAATGTATTGTGCAGCCTGACAAATGCAAACGCAGATGAAAGCATAAAAACCTAGAACCTATACTGCTCTACCTCGCTGTTTTATTTTTGCACCCACACCATCAGGCCACATAATAATAAAACCAGGAATCAAATCGTTTTTCCTTTCCTTCCCACGTACAAGCTACTGAAAAGTTTAGGCCGGATAAACAAATTTGCTCGGTGAGGTGCAGCAACAGCGTTTTTCCTGCTCGCGTCCCCTGATTTTACATTCTTATTTCCATGTGGTAGCAAAAACAGGCGGGCGCGTAAACAACCGCACCCACCCTACACAATATCCCAGGATTGTATTAGGGCCCTTCGTAAGTGAATAAACACCCGCGGTCTCCGCATAGCGCAGGTTATGGCACCTGACCCCACTCTGGATTTAAAAGTGCATAGGCCTGAAGTTTGTTTTCTCGTGTATGCCTGAGTGTATTCAGAACCGAAAGCGCTATAGAGGCAGTGCTGTACACAAGAGGAGAAAGGCCGTGAGAAATTGTCCTGCCCTCTCAAGCAACAGTGAGAAGATGAGGCGATAAAACAACGTACCATGTCGGCGCAACAAGAGTATTATAACGCAGAAGCGTATGAAGGCGGGCACTGAGTCACTCAGTTTTATGATCACTACGTGCGGTCACAAACAGAACACCTCTATTTTCGAGTTTTCACGCAAAACACTTCAACAGATCGAATCAACAAGATGTCCAGCCTTGGATGTTTATTTGGCAACTTTTTAAACGTTACACCGTTAGTACTGCCAGCCGAAAAATAATAAAATAAAATATGGCGGTAGGCGTCCACTGTTTCTAGTCTCGCAGAACTGAAGAATTAGCAGCATGCCTCTGGCAGGTGGCACTGGTAGGTCGGAGGCGGAATGGTGCGCCAGCGCTCATTTCTCTCTCGCTTATGGAAGTTGCTTGATGTCTGAATGGTCGACGGGTTTTGTGACGCCACAAGAACGGATGTAATGGTCGAGTTGGAAAGAGCTACGAGCGCAAGCAATGGCTTTCATATGCAACGGTGAAATAGGAAGCGAAAACATGTACGGGACCTTAGCCCCTAAATTAAAGCTTCGCCGGTTCGAAAAATCACCAGCATGCAACTGACCTGTGGCACGAGTGTATCCGCTTCTCTGACCACAAATCTATGTAGCTGAGCTCGAAACCTTCATTTGAAAGAAATGTCTGCGGCTACAGGCCATCCCCTGTGGAGGTAGCAAATTCGCACCGCACAATAAATGACTCAGAAACAGAAAAAATGTAGCTGTCATTTCTTTACATAGGCGATAACATAATCATGTATACCATGCTGTACAAAAGTGATCTCGCGTAAAGGTCGGATAAATAATCAGATATTTTTTTTTTTTCTGTTTCCGCCTACACAGATCTCGTACTACTTCGGATTTGCGTTTTTTTGCCACCGCCATCTGTAGCATCTGTACATAATATCCGCGAGTCGATAAACGCTGGACGTCCTTGGCACGCTTTTAAAGCTTAAATTGCATGGCATAAATAATTTACTTTTATTTCTGTATTATTTCGTTCTTTGCGTATGTGGTCCTGCGCTATTAATACATATATATGCGTGACGCTACATGTATTCTCCAGCATCACCCCCCCCCCCCCCCCCCCCACACACACACACACACAAAGCATGCACCCTTTTCGAGGGCTATGGTTATGCCTGGCATTGAAACAAATGACTTGGCAGGAAATCTAGACAGCCAGCCTCATTTCCGTGGTCAAGACAAAATAAAATAATTCTGCATCCGCCCATCTCCTTTCTAAAGGACACTTGTACCTCGAGGTTATTATAAATAAAACTTCCCCGAACGTTTGTGCTCGGGGCAATGCAATTTCGAACGCAGCTTTTCTCATTTCTTGTTTAGAGCAGCATCAGGTACGCCTGCCTCATTCATCGCTTTTGAAGAATTGGCTGGTTTTATTGTGCCGCGCATTTGCGCCACGCTCCGACATAGCTCCGCCATCTTACGAACCCTTGAGGGCTATACGCTGTAAACGCCGTGAGCGCTCTTTCAAGAACCTGAGCATGGTAGATATTAATCGTGAGTTCTACGCTACGGCGTCTCTCATAGCCCGTGTGCAGCTTCGGGGCGTTATACCCAACATACCACGCCATGTATCCTCCGGCAACCATCACAAATGAGATGGTGCGGTATTGTCAGTAGCAGTTCGAGGAGAGAAAATATATGAAACTTTCTCCTCGGTCACTTGAAATCACTTGAAATCACTTAAAATTGCAATCTGAGTGCATGTTAAAACACCACGAGTGTTCGAAATTCCCGGAGCCCTCCACTGCGGCCTCTCCCACAGCCTCGCCTTGGGACCTTAAACCTCATAAACCAACAAACATAATTTTGTTATTATACACTCTCGACCTATCCACTATTCCATTCTGCGCTGATGAGCATGGAAACACTATTGTGATCCACCGATACTCTAAATAATCTGAGAGTGCGACGGTGCAGACGATTCTTCAATATATTCGCCTGCGGTCACTTGCTGCGTCTGTATGCTATTCAATCAAGGCGCTCAGTATCAACGCTGACCGCGTTGCTTTTAAGGTTCGCCCTAGACCTGGCCAAGAGAGATGTCTTCGAAACAAAGAGACTTCGAAAAGCCTCCGCGGAGGCCGTCACGATCGCTGAGGCCGACTGCGCGCACTTCTGGTCGTTTCTCCACCATCTGGCAAGCAGTCGAAGCGAACGCGGAGAAAACCTCATCAATTACGCTTACGCGCCAGCGCTCTTGAAGGAATAAAATAATAAGAATAATGGAAAGACAATAAAGAAGACGTCTAAACGCACGGCATAATCACGCCTATACAAGGGCGCTTCACGCCCACGAGTATGGAGAGAACAAGAACAATTTAAATATCATTAATTCTCGTTTCCCACTTACGACTCTTTTTTTCTCCCATTTAGGCCGAACGAGCGGAAACGAAGTTGCCGTCGCCTACCAAGAGAAGAGAGTTGAAAAGAATAGAAAGAAGAAGAAAGAGAGAATATGAAAGATGAGAGTGTGTGCCGCAGGCGGCCCGCAATAAAAAAGAAATTAACGCAGTCTACGAGCCAACTCCGAAACCGATCCTCGAGCCAGTTCGTCGCCTTGCCGTGAAAGCCTGCGCCGAGAATAAAGGGAGAGGAGCGAAAGAAGCAAACCGAGAGCTCTTTTAAATCTCTTATGAACCCTCTGAGTCACAAGAAAAATAAATGAAACGTGGTAGGCCAAGCAATGCGTGGAACGGAGTAGAGAAGAGAGTGGTATAGCTGTACGCGCTTGGGCCCTCAAACCCAACCGCGCGAATTGAACTGAAATTACATCGGGCGTTCGTTTTAGACGTTATTACCGACAACGAATCCATTTTTCATCGCGTTACAATCCCCCTCGCCCCACTTTTCCCTTTCTCTTTTCTACCGACTCTTCTCCAGTTTTGCCCCTTTTTCTTCAAAAGAATGAGGGGGAGGCAGCAGACGGGGATCGGTACAGTGTGACGAAGAGTTGGGATCTGTATAGAGAAACGGAGTGGGGCCGAAGAATTAGCGAGTAGGCTAGAGTAGGGAAAGGGCTGAAGGGGGGAGGGGGGAGATCCACGCGGCGAATTAAGGTGGCGGTCGCTTTTTCTGAGGGCGTGCGCCCGCCTCATGCACCGCTACTACCACTCGAATATGCATTAAGCGCATACGGCTTCGCTCTATGGCTGCTATATAGGAACGCCAGGCCAAGTTCAACAAGTATACGCTGGCGATAGCCTGCCGGTGTTAACAAAGGAAAGAGAGGTGGCGAAAGTCAAAAAGAAAGAGGAACCTGGAGTTTGGGACGAAACGGGGAAAAAAGGGCAGATGAATGGTGAGTTAAGGAAGAAAAGAAAAAAGGGCAATGAATGGAAGCAGCCCTAGCTGGCGCATATGTAAGGTGTACGTACATGTGAGAAGAAAAGGGTGTACGGAGGCGGGAAGGGACATCAGCCGAATCGCGATTGTAAGAGCAGCCCTCGGAGAGACATCGCTCATCTGAAGCCTGAAATGATTTATTACCGTCTCGGAGGGCCCCCACGGATGTACTGATAGGGCCTAGGCTTTGGTAGGAAAGGGTTGAAGAGGTAAAAAAAAAAAAAACAAAAAACGAATGCGGAAAATTAGGGATGGGGTAGCTTAAAGAAAAAGAAGGGGGGGGGGGGGGGGGACTAGCTTCGTTACTTTTTCAAGTTTTCTTTTTATTAGTGACACTTTATCACCGTCAACACGTAGAATTTCGCTTTTCGCATAGAATGTTAGCTATCGCTGTACTCGTCAGGTAGTAAGCTCGAATTTTCAGTCAGTGAATTTAAGAATTTCAGAAAAATAGGTTGAGGATTCTTGCACATTGCACAGAAATAAATAATTACATTCCATTTTAGTGTCCTACGTAAAGTGAATGGTTATTTTTTAAATTGCCTTGAAATGTTGAGAAATATGATTGCTATTTTGCTACGACTTTCACCAAAATGGCTCCACGAGCAGATATTCCTCTCTATCTATAAGCCTCAAACGCTAAATGCACGAACGTGTTCATAAAGATGCAAAAAATGAGAAATCACAAGATAGTTACAACTTCGAGTGATAACGACTCTAACGAGAATGTTTGAGCGTTAGCCGTGACATATAACAGCAAAATAGTTTTTCACAGATATGTGCCGTATTTTGGCCCTGAAAGTCAGATTGCCGGCAGCGAATCCGGACTTACCCCTGCGCAAGACTATGCAGTTATACTCTGAGTTGAACATACTGCTTAAGATCGCTTACAACAAGCTGTTCAGGTGCGGTCATAATATTGCGGAACACGCCTTTGGTGTTTGAAATGTTCTCCCAACTTCTGTTGAGAAGATACGATGGTTCCTCGGATCCGTGCGAGAGTGCACGTGTAACACATGTTTACATATGTGTATGATACTTCCTGATATTTGTTTGGTTACGCGTGATAAAATATTTTATCGCCGAGGCGTGCTCCGTATGAGGCCGTATTAGGCCGGCAGTCCCGACCATTAGGCCGGGACTGTACGTTTATTTAAACTCGCTGCTTAGAGCGCATCACGGCTTGACACCCACCTGTGGGAAGACGGTATAATGCGAGCGTACTTTGTATAGGGGGCAGTGTTCAAAACCGCATGTGCCGATAAAGGACGCAGAAGGGTTGCGGAGCCTCTTCCAAGCCCACACCCATACGAAAGCTGGATGTAGGGCCTGGGGACGGCCGTACCCCTCTTTGACCGGCAGGGTTTTTTGAACTAATCGTGTCCGGCAGCATTTCACCCTTTCTCCTACTTCATCTCTCCCGCTTCTCCCTTAAATGTGAAGAAGCGCATATCCTTCTTCTATGCTTTCCCTCTATTGACTCTCACTGAATGTGGAGAGACTTCCCGCTCTTCCCTTCATCCCCTGCCACCTGAAGCAAGCGCGCTGAGAACGTCGCCGACGGCGCGGAGCTTATAGGGACGAGCTAACAAGAGCTATAATACTTTGAATAATGAACCCTGCGAGAGGTACAAGAGAAGAACAAAGTCTACGGGACGGTCAGAAATCGGAAGCGAGGTGTCGCGGGTGTGCTTCAGACCGAAGGCACACTATTTCTAGAAGATGAAGGTTTATGTGTATATGTATGCGATAGGAGCCGTTTCTGGAGGGTAGATGTGTGCCAACTTGGATATAGTAGGATGCGAGTCTGCTTGTCAACTCTCTTTCTCCCAGCTTTTTGAATTCTCACAGTCGCTTATTCGTCCTGGTGCTGCGACGGGTTCTGTATTTGCTAGAGGCCTTGTGCAGGGTGTAGGTTGGCGAGCGGATGGCGCTTATGGAGGGGAAGATAGGACGGGGACGAGATGAGGAGGTAGATCTAGTGTACCGTTGGGTGACTGGGTAGCCTTCTTTAGGTAGCTAGAGAATGGTGCTTCTGCAGGGTGGGGGATTCACTCTAGGAGACCATATGCAGATGCCGGCATTTTAGCATTATTGCTGCCCTAAAGCATGGCATTAGAAGAAGCAAAAAAAAAAAAGAAAACGTGTTATTTATGACATGGGAGTACCCACATCTGCGACTACAAGGTTATGCAATTGACCCGAAACATCCACTTGAAAAAAATGTCCACGACTACAGGGCGTCCCGTGTGGCCTATAGGTCGCTTCTAAAGTTAATTGCGACCGTATACCTTAAATGATCAATAAAGAATAGGCGGGTAGTGACTTCTCTGTCATTTCTGTACACTGGCGAAACCTTAATTATACAGCATGCTGCTTAAAAGTAGCGCGCTCGCGATGCATGCAACATGAATTTCGTTGATCATCTGCAAATTTTTGCTTCCTTTTTTCTTTTTCGCCTTGCAGCTGACGTATGCTTTAAGCCATATCATGCAAGATTTTTTTTCCCACGCTAACACACATTGAATAGATACGTTGTTGTGAAACAAGAACGCGTTTATCATACCTCGACATCAGACAATAATAAGAACGTTCATAGTGTGTCTTCGTTATAAATGAGGAGCTGAATAGATCGCAGTTTTTCTTGTTTCCTTTTTTAACGCGTGAGGTGCGCATTAGCAGCTTTGCGTATTGTTTAAAATGTATAGAGTTACATAGCACAGTTTGTGATCAGCTGCAGTTTGATCATTTGTAAAGAAGTGCTCGCCCGCACTGCATTAAAGCGGATAACCTAGAGCGGCGCGCAAAAGTTGGCTGAAGGGAAGTCGTTAACTTTCTCGTCTCTCCTGCTAAGTCCTATACAACCATGCGCCGCTACTTACTGATTTAAATGCTCCCTTCCGAATCTGCCTCGAAGGAAGTCAGCTTACTTTCAGGCCGAAAAATAAATTATGCGGTAATAGACGCACGATCACTGACGACGAGCGCGCACGAGCTTTTCACGCGCTAAATGTTTGACTAATATCTCGTCCACCACGATTTCACAGCCGTTTCCGTAAGTAGATTTCGCACGCTTCCTGAAGCTCTCGTGATACACCCTCACATGTGGTTCATTTTTAAGCAGCGGCCGTCGCGGCTATCGCGTGATTTATGGTAGCCCGATGTTCGCGACATTCCTAATTTTCAGCCGGCTGCAGCGTAGAACCGAAACAGTTTTCTACAGGCTTGCCAGAAATGCCCGGCGGTCGCTAAGCCGCTTACTCGTATAGAGCCTCTCTGTGCACACACGCACTTCCACCTCGTTTATGTGGAGAAACCACGTGTTCTCTAAGCTGTTTGCGGAGTATAAGTTACCGGACGGAACTTGAGAAGGCGAAATCGGTTCACTTCCTCGGTCATTACAATTAGGAGCTGGATTTGTTTGCTTCAATTCCTTCGCTTCATTTGTGACCTTCACTCTGCATGCCTACAGTGGATCCCGTACGATAACCTGTCTGCAGCCGTGAACGTCATAAATCTTCTTAACAAGCGCTGCGATTATCTGTCTCTGCACTTCGAGATTCTCTGTGTGTCAGTGCCTCTTATGACGTCTCGGGAGCCAGGGTGGTATAAGACTTTGGATACAGAAAAAAAAAAAAAAAATGTCAATTTATTTCGCAGCTTAGAGCACGCGCGATAGTGGGGTCTGCGCACGAATGGATCATTTACATAAGTATCGCCCCTAAAACTTGGGTACTACTGCCAAATATAGTCAAGCATTATCATTGAACTATATAGATAGTGTGCTACTTGAGTGATAAGGCTGCGCTTGAGATGCCAAAGCGAAAAAAAACAGACAGAAGCAACCTATGCTCCGCACTGCACGGTTTGCTTCCCCACTATACCATGACACTGGATGAGCTGCTTTTAAATTTATTTACCAGGCAGCTCATTCAGTAAAATGGGTAAAAAGAAATTCGCTTATGACAAGCGAAACTATGCCTCCTGACAGAGTGTCTACTTGGCACAGCACCGTTACAGTGCTGTTTCGATCTTTTGTTTTGTCTTCTACATATGAGTGAAAGAATTGGCTTTTCTACTTGGCATCCTCCGTGCACACACAAAGCGCGGCGCAAAAGTCAAAAGGCGACGAAACAAATGAAGCCCCTGCGGCGGAAAGAATCGTCCGCTAACCGGAACGACGAGCCTTCAGCCAACGCGTAGCGAATAGAGAGAGGGATGCAAAATTAATGATTCTGAGGCGCCGCCGCCGCCACCGTTCCCAATCCCTCCTCTCAATTTTCTGCGCGTTTCGGAATGTCTAAAAAGGGTTAGCGGCGGCTGTGGCGGTAACAGGCAGCGCAGCCTACGTTCACGACTCGCCGGGTGAGCGCGTTCGGCGAAAATAAGGTGCAGGCTTGCACCTTTCTTTCCCTCCCTTCCCCTTTGCGACCTGAACGAACCCCATCTTTTGACGAAGCTGCATGCTAGCTGCTGCTGCTGCTGCTGCTGTTGCTTGCGCTACTGGGAGTGAGCGCTGCATGTGCCCTCTCTGATCAAGTGCGTGTACTGCTGTGCCGTCTGTTTCTCGGGTTACTTTTCGTTTTTGTTCACGCCATGCGTGCCACGTTTTTGCTTCCAAGTTGTGTGGCAGAAGGGGAAGGGACAGGCGGAAACAAATTATGCCGTTATCAGCTTTACGTTTGACAAATGATTCGCCTCTCGGATAGGCTTGAGCTGTTGGGTGGCGCGCGCTCCCCGCGTGTAATACCACTCAGCAGTGAGGAAAAAGTTGACTCATTTCTTTTCCGGCGCATTCCCGTCTTCTGTACGGTTGTTGGGTCGATCACTTCGTAACGATATCCCAGCAGCTTTTCTCCTTCGAACTTTGCCTTCTTGCCTTTCGCTTGGCGCGAACTGCGTGCTTCGTGTCAGGTTGGTTGCCTCCTCGCAAATGCGCGCAGCTACCCAATTTGCAACTCGGCTTCTTGTATTCGGGCCCTTAAGCTTCAAGAAACTGAAATGTTAATTTTGTTTTCGCGCTTATAATTATGTCAGCGTCGACGTGATGAAGGTAGAAACGGTGCTGATTGAGTGAGAATGATGAAACGAAATTTACGAAGGTGCGATGAGGTCTCCTGACGCTCTCCTGAGGTCTCCTGAGCATTTTGTACTTGTGGGAAGGGAGGACGCAAGCTTGAAAAATTATGAATGAAAAAAAAAAATAATAATAAACAAAAAACAATAGATTAGACACTGCCAAAGAGGAGAGCGCAATTTTGCTACTGTTCCAGGAGTGTGAAACGAAAACGACAGTTTTATCGAAACGTACATCGGTTCAAAACAGCCTTTGCTTTTGTGTTAGCCTGTACACTTAAGGGTAAGTTGTCCGTGACAGCTATACTATGGCTTCAGGAGCGATAACACGGAAGCGTCTTTGCTTATCCGGACTGATTTGTATTTTGCCCGAATTATGCTTTCTTTCATACCAATGCATCGAGCTCAATATCCCATATTTTGCACGGATCAGTTCAACAGCCGATTCCAAAAAAAAAAAAGAAAAAAAACGACCAGAATTGAAAAACAAAAACAAAAAACCCTGTTTCTATAACTTTTTTTATTGTAGAAGTAACTGTGCGTTCGAAGTAACATATGAGCAAATACACAACTACATACTGCTCCCGACCACAAAAAACGAGAGGAATTAAGCGAGTGAAATAAGTCTGCTGAAGCTCAGATCCAGAAAACGGTAATTCTCAACGTCGAGAACTTAACGACGCGTGCAAACCAAATACCTCAACGGCCACACAGGGGCACCCACGGCGAAACCACCGGCTCTGGGGCGACGTGGGACAGGGCGCACGACACAGTCGGACATTAATTAGACACAGAAACGACGAGCGTCTCGCTTCCCCTCTGCGCCGATTTCTCACCGTGGGCGCCCTCAGAGTCTCCTCTCGCCCCCCACGAGTCGAAACTCGCTCACCCCGGAACATTTGTCACCGGCGGTACGACAGTCCGGCGTCGGAAGCTGTAGCTTTGGCGAGCTGCTAACGAGCTCTCATTAGCGGACACGCAACCGGAATTCCCGTGGACCGAAGCGGGAAGCAATTGAAGAGCAGCCCTTGACTGGGGCGCCTGCGTGTGGGCGAACACAGCTGAGGCGGGCTGTCGAATACCTCGGCTCTCTTTTGGCGCCGTCGACTGGTCGCCCTTACATCTCGGAAATAGTAATTGCTTTGTAACTGAGACTCATGATCGAGATACAAGAGCTATTAAGTGCATGCTTTCCTCAATCCCAAATCTGCTTGACCACTGCGTTCCCCTGTGATTGCACAGTCAAAAGAAAAAAAAAAAAGAATTGTTCAGAGGCATTTAGACTTACGCCTAGATACACACCCATCTGTTATAATTTGTTATGTTTTGTTCTACGAGGTTCCCCGGAAGCACAGTCCTGTACTTTGGGACCGCCTCCTGTAATATCCTTAATGAGTTCCTCTTGACTGTATATACGTGTTAGCAAATAATCTTGAACAGGTGACGCTATATGACGCTGGTTTCCCACAGAGAAAATCATGAAAAGCAAATGTGAAACCGTAATATGTCCGGGCGCTTGAGTGTGTTTATTGCAGTTAGGTCTTTATTACTAAACAGTTTGTCAAGTCCATACAGCCAGTTCAAAAAAAAAAATATTTCTAAAGCGTTCCTTGCAAACATCAGCCTTTGTTTTATCCCGGTTCATTTGTCCATCCGTCCATCTCTATAATTAAGGCTGTGAACCGAGCAAGTTTGTGTATATTCATCTCAAGATAAAAGCGCTACACGCAAGAACACAAGGAGAGGGACACAGCGCTTACTCGACACCTAAATCCCATGCGCGGGAAAACGTCACCGTGCATACGTCATTCGTGTATCTATAAATAATCTATCTCCCTTCCAGAAAGGCTAACAGAAGGATCGCTAACAGAGGTTCCTGTATTTTGATTAAAAAAAAAAACAAACTTCCACTATCTCCCGTGTTAACCGATCCTTCTTTTTCTTGTGTTTACTGCAGTTTAGACAATGCGCCACCAGATTGCTTGAAGTATCACCTCTATCAAGGCTGTTGTCATGTTTCCTTAGTCGTATATTTTAAACACCTTCCACTCTGGCTCACGTATCTTTTACCACATGGCCGAGGGACATTGTAAACTGTCCCTACCCTGAAATTAACATACGGTGAAATGTGGTTAACACCACGACCCTCTATTCTTTTGATTAAGCCACGCTTCGACCTTTTAATCAGAGACAGGGACGTATTATCCAGGGTTCAAAGGGTTCAAATGAACCGGGCCCTCTGCTCTCAAGCCCCTCCCCCCCCCCCCCCCCCCCCGTGATCATAAAAAAAAAAAAGAAATCCGTATTTCGAAATTTGGTTGGAAAATGACAAAATTGTCTCTTCCCTTATTTCCCATCACTAAAATTAGAGCTGATGCGTTGCAGTGTTGCATGCTTTAAAAGCTATTCGTCGAATCTTATGCTAATCCCAAGGCCAGCCTCATAGTCCGCCAGTAAAAGTATAAAACTCTGCACACGCCCAAATAGATGAAAAATTCAAATGGTCTTAACAGTATCCAGTTGTATTTAGTTGGTCCTACAGCCATTAAATGGTACCTGATGCCTACCAGTTGGAACTCAGCGGCTTCCGGTTGGTGGTCAATCAACGGGTTCTAGCTTGCTTTCACTTGACAGCTCCTATACCATCTGGCAAAGGAACTGATCTCTGTCATTACTGCTGCTGAGGCCAGTGGAGGTCAGCTTTGGGTTTAATTACTCCGAGCGTAAGCAGTAAAAACTGTGACAAAATCAATACATTTTTAGTATAGAAATTATGACGGCTCACAGCTGACATTCATCTCAGGAATTCGCCGCTGTTGAAAGTGGTGACGCACATTACCAGGCGGGTCAACGTTGAAGATCTCACCGAGAAATTCTTGTGCAAAAAGAACGAAGATGTTACAGAGACGTAAATACCTCTCTTGACTGCGAAAATGTGGAATGAAAAAAGCGGACATGTTATACGGATACATACCCCATTTAAAACTTGAATTCTTGTGAAATATTTAAACTTATATTTATTTGCTTCTCTGTGTATGTAATGAACGACGCTTAAGCTTCGCCCTGCATAGACCCAATAGCACTGCTAACGTCTCCACCCTATTTTAAAAGAATGTGCTATGCGTGCATGTGCGCGAAGAAGATCCACATGGGGAGTTAGAAAACGGTAGCCATTAATACATTCAAAGGCGAAGCTTAAGTGTGCGCCCTATTTTCAGTGCTCACCTATATTTTCCGACCGCCATCTACGGCGGCGGCGACTTCTCAGTGGAACGAGCTGCATATGCCATATCGTAAAATGAAAATTTATTCTGTAAATGCCGAAAAGGTGTGCGATACATACGAAAGTTCTTCCTTCTCTTTTAAAAGTAAAAATCGAGAGCAAAAATTTACTGTCTTTGTAAATGTGGACAATCTGTAGCAATGTAAATATTTATAACGGATTATTTGAGCGTGTTGAAATTTTCATTTTGTGCTGTCAGTAACGATGTCATCTTCTACAGGCTCCACCTTTTCGAAAACATTGAAAACAAGTTTGGAGTAATAAACATCATTTTAGCATAGAACATAACGTTTCCGTTCCTATAGAAACACTGCGTAGAGGAACTTTAATTTGTATTGGGCACTTCACAAAACTATTAGATAATTTGTAGCGTAGTAAAGGTAAGGATTTAGAAACCGCTTATGAAGAAGACCCATCGCTACTTCGTCTGTGCTCACACGCAGCCAATCGCCCTGCGCTATTGAATAGACAAAGAAAATAGCTACTCGAGAAACTTATTTTTCACGAATGTGCACTGTGATTTCTGAGGGAGGATGTTGTGTGTCCTGCCTTTTGCTAGAATATCTCAGTCTAGATGCCAATATTTCCTTGTGCTCTATACAGGAACGTATATGCTCAGGCGATGATCATAATAAGTCCACAGATTCTTCGAGCAAATGTGGTGTGCGTCCCGTGCAGGAATTTGAAATACTAAAACGTGTCAAGTCTCAAACATGATAGCAGGGGTGGGATAATGTAGTTGGAGTTATAGTGGCCCTCATTTTTTTTTTTTTTTTTTTTTTGTGAACCAGGCCCTCAGTCTCATCACCGTTAATCCAGCCCTGTCAGAGGGTATAATCGGGACAGTTTTTTGGGGCCCCGAATCGCCGATTCAAACTTCGGCTCTCCCATTCCTGGGTCTCCATTCATGGATGATAGCGGTATCGTGTCCAACGGCTGAGACAACGTTAACGGCACCTATACGCCGTGATCATTCAGCTGCCTGTCATGTGCAACAGCTTAAGTACAGCGGACGGTGGCAATCGGCGTGTACCGTTAGAGGGATCGCACCGAGAAAGAAGTGCGACGCCAAAACGCAAGAAGTAAACGGAGGCGACGCCTGTCATTGGGCCCTTTTTGCCGCCGTCAAGTCCTTTCTTCCCTGCATTTCTTCCCTAGCGATGAGAAAAGCGTTGGCCATCTCCACTAAAGAAAGACAGTACAGATGAGGGGTGGGCAGTGTTATGGACGAGGGTGTGTTCTCTGTGATAGAAAACTCTGTGGCAGAGGACCCATGAAAGTGCTTTTCCTCTTTAGGGACTGTCTCTCTGAGCGGACGAGCACATTAGTGCGACAAGGCGACGACCAGTATGACACAAGTCCACTTCGGACCGTGCCACATGCTATCATATATAAAACACGATCATTTGCATCTTCTCCTTTTATTTTCACAAGAGACCAGTAGTTGGAGTCTCAGTGATTCACGTTTCTCATCGACTTACCGCATATGTTTAGGGTAGATTTGAAGAAAATGGCACAGGGTCTAAATTCTTTACATCTGTTAGTCCACCTCAGGAACGTCAAAGTACGTGCGCTTTCATTGTCTGCTTCCGATTCAGTTTTTGTATCGGCGTCGCCACGAAGTTCCGCGGTCAGCAGTGAAAACAAAACTATAAAGCCATCAGCCCGAAGCGAAGTCAAAACAAGGAAATAAAGGTAATTCATGCAGAAAGCGGCAGTGCTAATCTCGCTACTTCTTACTACCTAATCACTGCAGTTTCCGAAAGAGAAGCAAGCAAATAAAACACTAAAACTGCACTCATTTCTCTGCTAAGTGTTAAGTTCGTTTGCTTCCAGCAAATTTTCAGTGCCATCTACAATATATCGTTATTCTCTCTAAGTACTTCCCTCCTTACGGGTGTATCTAGACTCTTCTTTCTGGTTTTTACCTGATTGCTGATGTCATGATGTAAATGCGTATAGAGAAACCCCGAAAATGCCTTCATCTGCGAGTTTAGAAAAAAAAAAAAAAAGAAACAGAACAAACGAAAGCCGTAGCTGTACCATCGCCACCCTATTTATAATTTACAGTCTTTGTCAAAAGTGTAGAGCCCAGGAGGTCTGCTTCTGAGCCACTTTGTGCGGCTTGCAATGCATTTCCAGCGTTCGGAATCTCTTGATGGTAAGATTTTTGTCCTATACCCTCACCATTGGGAAGGATTTCCACAATATTGCTAAACCAGCGCCACTATACGGTTAAGAAGCAGACCCTCTGGGCTCTACACTTTTGATAAAAGCTGTACCTTCTATGCACCGCTACTGATCACGTGACCATGAATGTTACTTACCAGGAAGCACTCAATCCCTATTCCGGATGTACCCTTTGTTTACGCTTAACGGCATGGTGCATGTGCAGCCTAAGAAGACAGATTTTAAGGACATGTTCAAAGCGAATTCTATCTCGTTAATGACGTTCAACGTCCCAAAGCAGCTCAGGCTGAGAGGGACGAGGCTTAGTGGGAATTTTTCCCACCTGGGGTTCTGTAATGTGCACTGGCACTGACATCGCACAGTACACGGGCATTGCCTTTCGCCTCTATCGAAACAGGGCAACCGCCGTCGCGATCAAATGCAAGTCGCTCAGTTCTGTAGACGAGCGGCCTACTCACTCAGCCACCACTGCAGACTAATAGAATTAAAAATCAAGAGCCCACATTTATTATTAAATATTTCAATTTTCAATCCTTTGCTTTCCTTACATTTGTAGGCCTTGCTTTCGAGGACGGAGCCAGCGAATCACATCGCTTGTTTGGCTATCAGTCACGACAGCGTAAGTCTCCCCTACTGATACTAGAAAGCAAAATACTAAATTACACCGTAGCCCTCCACTATACGGCTCCTCTTTCTCTTTCCACTTTAACTCCCACCTTTCTCCCTTCCCTTGCGGCGTGGTTCAGGTGTCCAGATAAACAAGTGTGACAGATACTGCGACTTTCCTTTCCTGTGAACCAATTATTATTATTATTATTATTATTATTATTATTATTATTATTATTATTATTATTATTATTATTATTATTATTATTATTATTATTATTATTATTATTGAGCCGCGGCGGCGCTTCGATGGAGGCGAAACGAAGTTGTTGTTGTGGCTGTAGGAAGACGGAAAAGAAAATGCACGGGCCTGCTACTGGCTTTTTAGCTAAGCCACCTCTGCTGCCTCGTGCAGACAGAAGAGAAAATGAGAAGAAAGAAAAGGAAAACGGAAAGAAAGACGCGCACCGCAACAAAAAACAGCCGTCATCCACCACCGAAGCGGTGGTGGGTGCAATGACGGCCTACAAGAGATAAAAGTTCGGTGGCAGCCTAGCCCCCGCCGCAAGCGGCGGTGACCTACCTGTCCCAGCCCCATGCGTCCGATGTCAGTTCACATTAAAGATCCCCAGGTGGTCGAGATTACTCCGGAGCCCTCCACTACGGCACCCCTTTCTCTCTTTCCGCTTTCACTCCAACCTTCCTCCTTTCCCTTGCGGCGCGGTCCAGGTGTCCACAGAACGTGTGTGACAGATACTGTGCCTTCCCTTTCCGTTGAACCAATTATTATTATTATACCTGCAAAATAAGTTTGCAGTGTACTGCCCCTGAATAACATTTTCTTCGGTCAGTAGATCAAGACTGCAGTTTTCGATAGTTTTTAGGTGCCTGCGACAGAACAGAAGCCCCTAATCACCACGGAGAAAGAACGCCATACTGGTATCGCAATAGAACTGTTGCGTCACGTCCCACAAACGACGGTGATTGCGGCGAAGAAGTGCAGCCGAGGGACCACACCGCCTACGTAATCCTCAAGCGGTCAATCTGTCGGCCAACTCCAGAGAGTGTTCAGGGAACGAGACACATACTGGAGAGGGCTCTTCGGAGCAGATGCATTAGCGCAAGAAACCACCGCTCACGCCCCTTGTGGTCAGGGAGGAGACAAGTGCGCCTGTAAACTGAGACAGCAGCAAGATGAGAAGACAATAAAACAAAAAATAAGGGAGTGGGTAAGAGGAGGAGGTGGGCACTCTGAATAGTGCTGCAAAACAAGGTATAGGGATCACGAAAAACAACCGCATTGCCCAGACTAGACTGGTCATCTCCCCCCCCCCCCCCCCCCATTCCCCCCCACAATATATGCTATACGCGCTCACACGAAAGGCACCGAGCGGCGACCAGCCCAGATTGACGGCCAAATAAGCGGTCGGTAGCGGTGGTGGGAAGGGGGGACACAGCGGGCTCTCTTGCAGGACGAAGAAAGAATAAAAGACCGCAAGACGCGTGCACAACGTGCGCATACACGGAAAAAGTAAAGCATGTTTGCAGGGTACCCCACACACGAGAAGAGAGGGGGAGCAGGGAGAAAGCGTGTCGTTCTTTCCCGGCCCCTGCTCCGGCCGTCTCCCGTGAGGAATGATGGCCGCGTTGTTGACAGGTGACCGCTGTCCCGAGCTGAAACAAAGCGCCGTTTTCCCTTCCCTTTGGGAGAAGTCGGGGCCACCGTAGCGGTTGCTTTTCCCGCCACACTTCCTCCTCCTCTACTGAGCCTCATCGACAGCGACTGCACAGAGAGATGGACAGTGTAGAAATTGATAGCGAATCGAAATAAGGTGTCACGCACATAGCTGAATTAAGAGAAACGGAAATGTATATGATGGATGAATTTGCAGATGTGCTATAAAACCTGCAGAACTTACAACTGCTTTGCTGCATGACGAGGTTGCGTTGCACATTGTATTAGCGAAGACAGAGGCTACAGCTCGAAAGCATGCGTAATATATATTGTCTGCAAGCTACCTCTCGATCCAATCTGGCAACACGGTTCGAGCACAGTCGCTAAGTAAAGAGGTTGTTAGATAAGATGTTGCCTGCGGTTTCGCTAGAGGGCGTGTTTGGTTTGGTTTGGTTCTGGGGTTTAACGTCCCAAAGCGACTCAGGCTCTGGGAGACCTCGAAGTGGAGGGCTCCGGAAATTTCGGCCACCTGGGTTTCTTTACAGTGCACTGACATCGCACAGCACACGGGCGTCCAGCTTTTCGGTGGCCGCTTTTCGGTAAAAGCGGCCACCGAGGCCGGAATTCGATCCCGCACTCTTGGCCACACGGTATAGACGAGCGCCCTAACCAATGCACAGCCACGGCAGGGTGCTAGGCGGCGTGTAGCGGCCTTACTGAATTCTCGGGGCCAAATGCTACTTTAACGCGCATATTTAATTGATGCTTTTATTTCAGCTTCGTAGAATCTGTGAATCTTCGCAGACTAGCGTCTTTGCGCCTGCGCACAGAGGTACACGCACACACTTGCAACAATTAATGTATACGCAATATCAGAAGAAAACATTTCCTCACTAACATTCAACTGAAGTGTCTTAAAGCCACGCGGGTGTTGGCCATTAGAGCCCGAAACGAGCTATATAAGCAAGAGGGACTTTCAAAGATAACCATTGTCTTCTACCTTCGGTGATTTAATTAATGATTTATAGCTATTTCGCAAAGCAAAAAAGCCACTTCGCAGACGATGCTTCATTAGTGGCCGTCGCATGTGCATCTCCGGGCGGAATCGTTAATGAGGAACAGGGAGGCCTAGCTTTTATGCTCGAAATGACGGCACTCCTCTCCTGGGCGAATCACGTCATATTTGCTGTCGTTACGTCGGATCTTTTTTCCTCTCACACATTGTTCTTCCCTTCGGAACGAAGAGGTCCCTATAGGCCCTTTTCGCTTGAATGCATCAAAATCTCGCGAACAGAAAGCGCTTTAACCATTCTGAAATGAAAAAAAAAAAAAAAAAAGAGAGAGAGAAAGGTAAGAAGTTTATAAAGTGACAAGTTTAAAAAAAAGAACTAAAAAAAAACAAAACGTTCTCGTGTATGCTTCTATCTTTTCTGACCTTCCACGTGCACACGTCTGTCTTCTGCTGAGCTGCTTTGCTTTCACCCCTCCGACCCTTATTGTCTTCGTTCAGGTTCTGTTCCACCCTCCCGAACGCAGGGGCCGCTATAAATACGACGCACATTACGCTAATTGAGTTGCAGGATTACGGCTTATGCGCCTTAACATGGTTTTTCTTTGCTCTTTCTTTTCTTTCCTCACCGAGCGTAGCATACCGCGTTTCTTGCGAGAGGAAAGATGAATAAGAGAAACAGAAGGGGAAAGAAGCTAAAGTGCGGCCCACGAAATGTACGCAATAAAAAAAATTAAAGCTTTCCGGTAACTGTCATGAAGCAAGCACCAAGCAACAAAGCAAATCTTAGGATGCCACCCCACTGCACATATTCCATAGCTTTCTTCCTCTCCTCGCTATTTATTGCTGTGATTCATATCTTACTTGCTTTTGTAATTCCCCATCAAGAAAGAACGCACCTGAGACGTCATTTTTGCGTATCTCTGTCTCTCGCTAATCACTGAAGCTGCTTAAGAACGCGAGAAGAAGAAAAGAAAAATGCAACGACGTCCCAACTCGACGGCTACAAATATAACAGCGGGCAAAGATACACGACGCAGCTGTGATTACGGCCAGGCACGTGAAATCTTTTTCCTCTTGTTTTTTTTTTTTCTTTTTTTTTTCGGGATGTCCCTGGCGTAAGAGAAGAAAAGAAAAAGACTGTGCAGCCAGATTTTTTAAGCCGTCATAACTAGCCGTTAAAAGCTTTCCTGTTCAATGCGAGACAAATAAGCGCAAAAGAATATGCGCACGCTGCGCAAGAAGGCACAAGAGCTGTACGGTCGAAGTGGGCGGTCCGATCGTTGCAGCAACAGCAATACAGATCAGCTAAAGAAAGGAGGCTAGAGCGTGTGAAAGCGCTGCAGAAGAAATCTCGGGCCAGTTCGTGCATTTAAGAGAAAGAAAAAAGAAAAGTGACACACGGAGATATGGAAGGCTAACGTCAGTGGGAACGAAGGCAGAGAAAAAGGTGGTCGCGTGTAGAGGCTAAAGGGAAAAAAGAGCAACGAAGTAAAATGTAGTAAAAGTTATTTCCTCAAACGCGAAGCTGCGCGTCCATTAGTCGAAGAAATCTCCCGCGAGGGTTCTAACCTGAGTGCGAGGTGATGGCTAGCGTCCAATATGTTACGCTGCAGACCCGGGTCTGTCGATAAGAAACACGTTTCAAAACGTAGCCGCTCGGCCCGCCGAGACTTCGGTGATCGACGGCCGCCGGAGGTGTGTTGCAAGAATCGCCGGACACGGCAGGAGTTCGACAAGGTGTGTGCCAAGAATGTGCGCCGTTCTTCGGAGCCAATATAACGATCTAAACGAAGCAGCAACTTTTGATCTTATTCTCCCGCTGCCTGCACGCGTACTGTACGCCCAGACATTTTATGCGAGATGTCTTTTCTTGCGTACGACGTTGTTACTATTCTGCCTGGACGCAGATAACGTAGATGCGAAGACTTCGAGAAGAGCAAGTGCATGGACCTGACCATTCGATGGACATACTGACTACACAGTCTGCGCACTCGATAAACGCAATACTGATACAGTGACGTGGCCTGATTTTTCGAATTTTCACATTTTACAAGAATTTTGAAATAGCGAGCGTGTACATTCGTATGTATACGTTTCGCTGCTTGCTGTTACTGTTTGCGGCTGAAAAACAAAAAACAAAAAAAAAAAAACACACCTGTGGATAGACTTGTAACGTTTTAGAAGATGCACCATGTCATTAGTGAACCCATCGACCTAGCACACAACGTATTTGCGGCTTATATCAGTCTTTGACGACAATACATTCTATATGAGATTTACGACTGCAATGGAGTAAAAAGGGCCTCTCGACCATTTAAAGAAGGTAGTTTCAACCATGAACTGATACAGGTGGAAAGAAACAAAGATCTGTGCACTGTAGTCTGCGCGCACAGTTCCCGCGGGAACTGGTCACAGAAAGCATGCAAATGTTTGGCTGAAGACGCGAAAATATAGTAGCGGTTTTCAGTTATAGAGAACAGCGCAACCATAGCGTCTGTGCTTGTGCTGTATCTATGCGCATATGATCGCAATTGAGTATAGTACCAAGTTTCTCAAAACCTATACGACGGAGAACCCTACGGTACGCTTCGATAAGACTATACTTCGAAGTATATATTTTTGTTTACGGAGCAAATGAAACCAAACACAAACTGTGGGGCCAGCTTTGAGCTACAGCCCCTGTACACGCACAACTAAGTCATCGTCACGCAAGTTTGCCGCTCTCTCCGTCGTTTGAACGATGAACTAGTACTTGGGGAGGAAGCTTTTCGCCTCCGCTGGTCCACCACAAGATTCAATCTTGTGGATAACGGAAGGGTGACCATACCCATCCTTCCCTACTAGAAAGGCTGGCGAATGTTTGTACATACTTTCTTTGCCTAGAGTTATCATACCACTTTAATGTCAATAAGGCGAAACTGTACAAATATAAACAATGTACTAACCAACGTTCTTAGATAAGAGAGTTAGATACAGAGAGTCTCTTATTTAATAACGTTGGTACTAACCATATCATGACTATGTAACATGCATACCTGAATGATAGTATCTCTGTGTATGCATAATACCAGTGCTTACGTTTTCTTTGGAACCATATCTGTCTAGTCCGAGTTCCAGAAGAATCAAATGTCTTCGTTGTGCTGTAGATCATTCGGAAACAATGAAATTCTCTTAAACACACATTATATTAAACACATGTTTTTCCTAAAACCACTTTGTAGTAGGACGGATTCTTAGATTAGGCTCTTGGAGGAGGCGGTTGGGGGAGTATGGAACATTTGTGCAAGGCGCTTCAAGGACTGTATGCGTCGAACGAATTTAAGGTGAAAGTTGTACTAGCTTCATTAAACGAAGCTTTATCAGCAACTCATGTTGGGGTCATGCGATAACCCCCCCCCCAAAAAAAAAAAAAAAAAAAAAAGACATTAAAGAGAGAGAGAGAGAAAAAAAAATTACCGACGATTACGTTACCTCCTAATGCGAAGTTTGAGCGCAGCAAATAAGCTGTTTCACCTTTTCGATAGATTGAGGCAAAGAAATCGAGCAACACATGTATGCGCTATCACAGATTTTTATTTTTTTATTTTTCACTCGTATTCCTTTAACAAAGACTTCACTAACAGTTCTTGACAGTCATGAAGGAAGCTTTGTGGTCGGAGAAATAGACTGATATATGTTCGACTTGGTACACCAATGCTTGATTCTCAAAGACGAGATCTATACAAGTGCCTCGCGAGGTTGTCACAGCCGTGAGACGCGTTACGAGCGAGAGGAACGGGATACGAAGAGGCGTCCGTGTGCTGTGCGATGTCAGCGCACGTTTAAGATCCCCAGGTGGTCGAAATTACTCCGTAGCCCTCCACTACGACTCCTCTTTCTCTCTTTCCACTTTCACTCTCGCCTTCCTCCCTTCCCTTACGGCTTGGTTGCGGTGTCCACAGAAAACAAGTGAGACAGTTACCGCGCCTTTCCCTTCCTATAAAAAATAAATCAGTTTTTCTACGCGGTCATGCCCCGCCGGGGTGGTACAGTGGTAAGACGCCTGACTACTGTCCGAAATACCCGGGTTCGAACCCGACCTCGGCGGCTGCGTTTCGATGGAGGCGAAACGAAGAGGCGTCCGTGTGCTGTGTCAGCGCACGTTAAAGATCCCTAAGTGGTCGAAGTTACTCCGTAGCCCTCCACTACGGCTCCTCTTTCTCTCTTTACACCTTAACTCCCACCTTCCTCCCTTCCCTTACGGCGCGGTTCAGGTGTCCACAAACTCGTGTGACAGATACTGCGCCTTTCCCTTCCGGTGAACCAATTATTATTATTATCTACGCGGTCACGTTGTCTTGACTCGCTAGCGGCGGCGGCGGCATCAGACAGTCGCTGCTAGCGCTTCCTCCGGCGACCCCTCCCCCCCCCCCCACCCCCAAACCCCCTTCCTTTCCTTGTGTTCTCCGGCTGCTCCGCGCTTCCTGCGAGGCTTCGGTTGCCAAGCGCCGGCTCGAACTGGGGGGATGAAAGTGGGGAGGCGCTGGTTACGAGGCCGACGCCGACGCCGACGCGAAACCCAGGAACGAGCGCCAAAGAGCTGCGCTCTAAAAAAAAAAAAACAAAAAACGACGTCGCAACAGCCATCACCTAGCCGCCGAAAGGAAGAGTGCGAAAATGGCACGGACCCTTGTGACAAGAATCCCCTCTTGCAACTGGCGAATAATGTTATATTCCCAGCCACGAAGGGCCAACCGATGATCCCTGAAAGATGGCGGTGCAACAGCCGTCATCTAGCCACCGAAACGACGAGTGCGACCATGACACGCTAAACTGTTGTAGGTATATTTTTAGCGGCTGCTCCTTTCCTTTCCTTGTAGTAAAGGAAAAATAAAGTATTATTATTATCATTCCTAAGCATAAAAGTGGACCTCAGTGTAGCGCCAGTTTGTATCAAAGTTTTGATTCAATAATTCGTCTACAGCGTTCCGGGTGACGTCACGTGGTTGAAGGTTCATACAGCATACATTTCCTACCCAAGTTGGAGGCTCCTTACAGGGGTTCCAACTGACGACATACCTTTAGTGGTATTATTTTCGGTGGCGTAGCCAGAAACATTTTTCGTCTGGGGGTGGTGGTAACAACTTCTATTGCCACAAAATGAATGGAATTATTTCGGGCTGGGCGAGCCTAAGGTGGCCTCCAGTCGGGGGCGACCTCTTGAGCTCGCGTGACGAGGGCCAGTTGCGTAGTTGCGTAGTTTTTCTTGGACTGGCCAACAGCTTGTCCCATTCCTCCGCTGAGGGAGCTGGCAAGAGTGTATGTGGAGGGGGATTGCTGGCGCATTCCCACAGTATATGGTTTTGAGTGGCCTGCGTCCCGTCACCGCAGTGCCGGCATGCAGGGTTGTATTCTCCATTCGTAATTAACGATAATCGGTAGGGGCTAAAAATGGCTTTTGTTTGTAGGCGTCTGAGTGTCGTGTCTTGCGCCCGGTCCAGATCGGTGTGAGGGGCGAGGTACGTGCATCTTAGCACGCGACAAGTTTGTTATCTCCGCGCATGTGCGCGGCGCCTCGACAGGCGCGTCCGTTCCCGATAGATCTCCCGTCTCCCGGTTGGCTAAGTCTCGGGCTAGACGGTCGACCCCTTCGATTCCGGAGTTATCCGCGTGAGCCGGAACCCATGCGAGATTGATGTCGTGATTGAGGGGGTTTAATGAATAATAATTGGTCGACAGGAAAGTAAAGGCAGACTATCTGACACACCTGTTCTGTGGACACCTTCCCGTACACCTTCCTGTAGACCTTCCCGTAGGGGAGGGGAGGCGCGTGCAAGTGAAAGCGGAAAGAGTGAAATGGGGGCTATAGTGGAGGGCTCCTGAGTAATTTCGACTATCTGGGGATCTTTAACGTGCCCTGACATTGCAAAGCACGCGGACGCCTCTTCGTTTCGCTCCCATCGAAACCGGTCGAAAAATTGCGGTCAACAAATGACGAAAGGAGAGGAGGGATGCAGCGCTCAGAACATTTCAGGGGATGTCCTGACCACCGAAATACACCTCTGGCTACGCCCTTGATTTTCCTTTCATCGAATTCATTTCCTAATTGCTCGCCGCGGTGGTGCAGTGGTTAGGGCGTACGACTGCCGTGCCCAAGGATGCGGGATGCAATCTCGGCTGCGGCGGTCGTTTTTCGATGGAGGCGGAAAGCAAGACACCAGTGTGCTGTGCGATGTCAGCTTGCACGTTGAATAACCCCGCGTGGTCGAAATATCCGGAGCCCTGCACTACGGTGTCTCTCATAGCCTGAGTCGCTTTGGGACTTCAAACCCCACAAACCAAACCAAACTAAACCGATAATTTCCCATTTGTAAACTAAATTGAAAATTGGTTTTGAGAAAGCGAAAGGGGCAGTATAGGTCTAATTTGTCAGTGGACTCCAGAACTGTACTGTGAGGGAAGCGGGGAATACGGGAGGGAAAGACGAACGAGAGAAAGAGGTACCGTAGTGGAACGCTGCGAATTAATTCCGACCACCTGGGGATCTTAACGTGCGCTAGAATCGCGCAGCAAACGGACGCATTTTGCGTTTCGCCTCCTTCGAAACGCGACCGTCGTTTCCAGGTTCGAACCAGAGCACGCAACCATTCGTCGTGCAGCGTTCTGTGTGGTACCATATGATTTATCGTTGTACATAGCCTACAGCTGACAGTCAAACTGAGGCATCTATAGCTCGCGACAGGGATTCCAACTGACGACACAAACTCCCAATAAGGCATTCATGCTTTCGCCTTCGCAGCATGTTAAGCAGTCTTAAGCGTACTCTGTATTTCTCCATTTTCATGCTTTTACCAAAGCAAACCTCGGCTCAAGTGACCAGTCCTTCCCTCCCTTCCGATCCCTTTAAACCCATCTCTGATTTCTGCTGCGATGAAAAGCCGCAAAATGTGCAAATTTTCTGGTAAAGCCAAAACGGGTGTTAAGTGTGTGACGACGCTAATTGCACGCTAACTTGAAGACTGAATAAAAGTACTATTCCTGAGCGAAGATTGTACGGCTGCATCACTTGGATCCCGGTTGACGCAGCCTGTACAACCGCGTGTTCACGCCGGTGAAAGCACCTTACTACCTAGGCGTACGTGCTTTACCGAAGGAGACGCTTAGAGAAAACGCGCAATCATATACAACATATATCTCGCGTGGCCCACACGACAGTCTTTGTTCGCGATCCCTCTTTCCCGCACTACGAGAAGAACTTTTGCCGCGCAAACTGAGCTCACGCCGGACGCGGTCAGGCGACGACGCGTCTCTGTGGCCGCCAGTCGACGCATCTCCCAAACAAGCGGGAGAAGAAACCATTCCTTCTCCCACTCGTAGGCAGGCGCGCGCAAACGCCCGGGCGTTTTGCGCGCGCGATGCGCTAGACCCCGCGAGCTGAAGATCTTTAATTAAAAGAGGAAACTCAACTGGAGCCGACGAGGAAGAAGGGAGAACGCGACCCACCGCCACCATTGCCACCAAACCGGGCGTTGAGCGATTTAATTTCAGCTACCTCCGCCGAAGCGAAGGAGAACTCCGGGAGGCGGCGTTCCGGCGACCCCGAGCGAGCTCGGCGAGAGAAGAATCACCCGCCAGGCGCTCGCGCGCGAGCGCGTGCGAAGAAGCACCTCACGCGCGGATGGGCAGCTGCTCAGTGCCCGGCGCAAAGGAATCGCTCTCTCTTTCACTGAGCGCGCTCCCCTTTACTGCAGCGACGCCTTCTTCGCGGAAGAGATGGGCTCACCTGACAGCCGCCGCACTCTTTTGCTGAAGACCCCCCGCACCGACACCGAGACCACCACCCCATCACCCCGCGCGCTTTTCTTCCAGTCCGGGAACTGGCGACGCATACCGCCACCGACTCGCGAGGTGAGATAACGGACTCGGTTTGGTCAAGCGTTTTCTTTTCCAGCCTGGACGGGAGGGGCACGATGTATGCCGCGCGACTGCGCGGTTGCTCCCTCTCCACAGCTCTGCATCTCTTACGCGACAGTTTTAGCGCGCTTTTGTGCCTTTATGGTTCCTTATTTCATCGCCGTCGGCGCGGTCGCATCATCGTCCCCTTGGGGAAATTCAGGCTCGTGCGCTCCTCTGTGTCTGTCACACCATCCGCTCTTACCCCTTCGCGACGCCTCCCAACATCCTACCGTGCAACGCCTTTGGGAAAAAGGGCTGCCGCATTCTTTGATGTGTCTGATCTGGATCCTTTAACGGAGCCTTAAGTAATAACGGATTCTGACCGCACACATAACAAAAGCGCGCCTGGTTCGCGGAATTATCCAGTAGTGGTGGCAAAACTTTAATCTCCAACGGATGCAGGATAGGCGTCAATCTATATCCGCCTACACGACGGTCTGGAGCCCTTGGACCCGGGCGGCGTGTTCGGCCAGTTGGAGTACATCTAGCTGAGCGTCAGGGTGTGAGCTCAACAGTAGAGTCTTCCAAAATTCTTCGGTTTTGTCTGTTGATATATGTTTTCGATTTCAGGACACGTCCATATATTATGTACCAGATCCGCCTTACTTTCCAAATAGAAAAAGGAAGAAGGCGTCGCTCGGTTTGGTTACACTTGAGAGCGTGCGAAGCAGTTGATCAGCAACGTAATTCATCGAAAGGCGGCTTTCGCCGTTCACCTTTTAAGAAATATCTTAAGAGGCCCGTAATATTTTTTCTGCGGTACCATATACTTGTTGTATTTTCTATAATATTTGTTGTGAGAATGATAACTTTTTTTATTCTACATCTTACATCACATCAATTATATAAAATGAAAGCAAATTTTATTATACGTATACTTTCTTAAGAGGCAGCTCGCAGTGAACGAGAACGTTGATGAAATGGTTAGCTTTTATCTAATAGCGCCCACTCCTTTATAATTCAGATGAGTGTGTTGGGATCCGTGCAAATGAGACCGTTGTGTCAATAGTTCCAAGCTATTAATGAGCTTGCATTGCTTGAGTGAAAATGTCCAGGTTTCATCGTTTCAATGACAAATAATGATAGGTTGGAAAACGACAGCTGAAATTCTTTTATGGCAATAATATCTGCAAATTCGAGAAACGTTCATCTAGCCGCTACCATATATCTCATATAGGCGTGACCAAGCAGGTTAAAATTAGTGCAATTTTTTTTTTACGCATGATGCCAAACGTTCTTTTTTTCTGTTATCAATATGCGATAACAGTGATCTTCATTATGGTCTGAATGATGCAAGCGAAGTGTTGGGGCAAATATCGCCACGTATTACCACCGAGAAGCCGAGTAGAAATGCGAGTAGAAATATTTGGGGCACCCGTAGTAACACTGCCGATCGAACCCTGAAATTCCCGTATACGAGTTTGATGCTCCAACTAGAAGGACACCTTGAAATAACTTGGAATGTATTTCCGTGTGGCATTGGTCATATATTGTGGTGGCTATTCCTCCTATGCCTGACGTCTTAATTCTCCTTTACTATATTGCATCCACCATGATGCAATGCGTGATGTAAGAACTCGCAAATAGGAACAAGTTGACCAAGTGGACTCTGAAGCTCTCGGTTACACGCGGAACTGAAAAAAAAAAAAAAAAGTGCTGTTAATTTGTATTTTGTTGTATTCAGTATTATAAGAGACTACTCAGAAGGATTATTACTTTGCGGAAAAAACATCTGCAGGGTTTTATTATTTGTTCAATTAAAGGCACGCGTAAGCCATCGGGATTAACCATGGTTCTCTCTTCTCATCGCAGGTGGCTTGCTCGGTAACTACTGCCACATTTTGATCCTGAGGTCATTTCGTGGACAGCGCGGACAATGGCAGCTGCTCGCTTGTAACAAAACCTCATGAACAGTGTGCGATTACCGAAACCCGAGCAGCACCCGGTCGCCAGCACATCGTAAAAATTTCATTAACGCTTCACACTCAAACACGTGGCAATACGCTCGTTCAAACAGAGCCTCTCTAATCTTTCCCCTTGCGAGCGCTCTTTCTTGCGACCAACAGAAAACAAGCGAACCCGCAAATTTCATTACCTCTCCGCTCGCGGCTCGGCTGCCGCGCGCGAACGCTCCGTAACTGCAGCATGTGCGCGACACGAACTCGCAGGCTACCGCACAGCGCAGCACAGCTCGGGAAAGAAAAAGGGGGGGGGGGGGGGGTCCTCAATAAGCGCGCAACTCTTGTTGTCACTGCCGCTAGCGTGTGCTCCTTATTTATTAAAATTCCACAGCGGCTCCTCGACCTCAGAGCCAGGCCCGCAAAAGCTCTCCTGCGACAACCGTGCTCCACGCCCGCCGCTATAAATCGGATTAAAGCAGCACTGCTAGCCGCGACTGGCCTTTTAATTGCTAGTAATTAAGGACAACTAGTAATTAAATCAATCGTTGTGTAACGGTGTTAACCCGAGAGGAACGTTTCCGGGACTGGGAGAACGGAGGAAGCTGGAAAGGGTCCTCCCTGTTATCGCGTACGCTTCCGAGTCGCAAACAAAACTCTCGACGAGGGAGCGAAAACGACGAGTGTGCACCGCCCGACCGCGCGCGCGTGCAGCCAGCACCCGAGCCGAGGCAATCCAATACAATCCAATCCGGCCCGAGGGCTTGCAAATGGCCCTCGCCTCTGCTGGGCTAACCAGCTTTGACGTTCTCGTTTAATGACATCCAAACAACACGGCCGCACAGACGGAACAAGGGAGCGCGGAGAATGCTTTATGAGTGCACGCTTCGCTTCTCCGGTTTACTCGACTCTGTCATTTGTTTATTTGTCGTGGCTCTCTTCGCCCTTGGTTGTGCAGCAAGAGCTGATTCGGCGCAATGGGCTGTTTATGTCTACGTTGATTGCGTCCCCCCTTGTCCTTTTTCGCCGTTATTTTCTTAACCAAATGTATTTCCTTTATTGTGTTCTTCCTAATTGCCACGGGCGATGCAAGTCTGTGGTTTTTGCGATCGTTGCAAGTTCACACGTGACAGCCCCGGCGAGTGGTCTTTGCTATGCGCTTAATTGCCTGGTTTTGCTAGTTAGCGTCTTCAAGCGAAAGGCTGGGTACAGGACATTACACTGTTCTCGCCGAAGAGGCAATAAAGTACGTGTGCATGTGGACGGCTGGTTGGCGGGGCCAGAAGAGGAAGTATAAAGTACCTAGGTTGTTAACTTCGGTCGGGATGATAATCAATAATAATAATAATAATAATAATAATAATAATAATTGGTTCACAGGAAGGGAAAGGCGCAGTATCTGTCACACGCGCTGTGGACACCAGAACCGCGCCGTAAGGGAAGGAAGGAAGGTGGGAGTGAAAGTGGAAAGAGAGAAAGAGGAGCCGTAGCGGAGGGCTACGGGGTAATTTCGACCACCTGGGGATCTTTAACGTGCGCTGACATCGCTGGTAATCAAGTCAGTTTCCCGTTTTCATCGTTACTTTCAAGCAGCAAGAACATTTTGCTACACTAAGTTAATATCTCAAACGGATCCTTGAGTCTAATTCAGTATTTTATTCATCTGGCCGGTTCATAACCCTGAGCGCCCTGGTGCGCAAAACGAAGTTAGGATTTCTATATAATCACACTGAGTTATTATATATACAGCTGTGTTTGCTTGTAAGCGGCGAGGTACTATTTCTGGACTTTATATGAACATCAACATTACATAATAACAGAAATTGACCAGAAAAAGGGTGAAAAATAAAAAAAATTTGAATATTAGAGGCAGCTATAATGCATGACGTTTGCATGCAAATGTAATGAACAGAGCTTAGACTGAGCTAGATGGGAGAAACGTGAACTCAGATGAATTCTGCTGATTTGCTTCAAAGCGTGAGGAGCAGGGCACGCTTGCGTCTGGTGTTACCAAGAAGGTATTTTATAAATGCACAATGGTTTGGTTTTGCTTGTGGAGTTTAACGTCCCAAAGCGGCTCAGGCTGAGAGCTAGACGCCGTAGTGGAGGACTCCGGAAATTTCGACCACCTGGGGTTCTTCACCGAGAACTGACATCGTACAGCACACGGGCGCCTTGCGTTTCGCCTCCATCGAAAAGCGGCCCCGATGCATAATTCAAGCCACTGCGAAATAATTTGCAATTATACATGCAACACCTGATAACTATCAAAATGGAGATATGATAAAAGCAAATACAACCAGTGTTACAAAACATCCAAGCAAACAAACGAGCTTGTGACAAAATAGGGGAAAAAAGTTACAGCGGATTTGTTAGTCAAATGCGAGATAGGTGCGTAGCACGGCTTACCCCTACCCCTACTATAGTTTCATATGCATTTTTACAAAAGGGGTTCAACGCTTCTGAACCGAGTGTGGAGCGAAAGCTTTGGCTTTGGGCGACCGAGCGTTGCATCGAACAAAACCAGCGTTCCGTTGAACGCATCATTGTTCATCGGCGTTCTATGTAGAATAAGGGAGTAATTACTCAATGCATCCACCTAAGCGCAGCCATACGGCTACAAAGGAAAGCTATACAGCTTTCTCAGAAACTTCGTAGTTAAAAAAAAAATTCGTCCTGATCCGGGAATCGAACCCAGCACCACCGCCATTCCGGCTTTCGTGCCCTGCGCATGCTACACTTTCCCGCTTCACTCTATCAGCTCTCCACGGCCACGCGGGCATACACAGTGCGGAAAATACTCTTCTCCTCCTCACCGCACCGGCGCGCGCATCTTCTTAGATGCCGCTACCCTCCTCCTTTCTGTGGCTAGCACCATGTACTGTATCTGACGAGTCACTGATTGATTTATAGGAAGGAAAAGGCACAGTAACTGTCTCACTTATTTCCTGTGAACACCTCAACCGCGCCGTAGAGGAAGGGAGGAAGGTGGGAGTGAAAGGGGAAAGGGAGAAAGAGGAGCCGTAGTGGAGGGCTACGGAGTAATTTCGACCACCTGGGGATCTTTAACGTGCGCTGACATCGCACAGCACACGGACGACGAGTCACTGGGTGACCTACGTGACACAACTGGCGCGAGCGAGAGAGAGAGAAAGCAGGCGTCGGACAGCCACTAGCGAAATCCATAATTGCATGCTGTCAGAAGTGCTACTACGCACTATAGAAAGAAGGAGAGGGTAGGGTGCGTTAAACAGCGTTTTACGCTGCGTCCCAGAGCACAGATGGTCTTACAGTCTCTCACACATGCTCTTCATAGAATTACATAAAAGGCACATTGTGTTACAGCCCATGTATACGCGTCAAAAATGAGTTAGCAGTACGTACAGCAATGTATAAGGGCATATATTTACGGTCGGGCAGGAATTAAACGTCAAAAATGTCTTTTGAGCAAAACAAGTACTCACTGACACGTTATTACCACTACCCGTTGGAAATGCAACATTATATGCCCTAACTAAGTTAATGTCCTTGGCTAAGTTAATGCACAATAAGTTAAGTTAATGCACAGTGCACGGCTCACCAATGGACTGTCACAAGTGCGCGCCTTGCCGCGTGGCCACAGAAGAGCATTGAGGTATTCGAAGGTGATTACCAGAACGTATCGATTGCACCGGAGTCACCGCACGCGTCGCTGTGCGGAAGACCGTGCCGCACCAATCTTCCCTCAGGACATTCGCAGCCGTCGCGCGCCCTAGCATGATCGCCACGCGCCGGAGGCGCGTTGTATGCGCGCGTTAACGGAGATACGCACTCCTCGCGCAATGCACGAGTTCTGGTGCTGCTGACGGAAGTGATCGTAGATCACGGCCATCGTTTAGTCCATTTGGACACAGCTTCAATACTGAACGAAGACAGCGTTGTCGGCGTGAACATAGGGGGAGAGGGAAGAGCGACTAGAGGCACAAACAAAAATTCAGTGCTCGCGCTGATAAGGTGATCTAATTCGCCAACCACTTGTATTTGTCACACAATCAACAACATGCCCATGACCTATCGCAATGAGGTTGCATACCACATCATGTCAGGCGAGATCCGCTGGGCTTTCTCAGCGAGTCATGCGTCTCTTCGGTTTTCTAGGTGTTGTCGGTCATTTTGTTTAGCGTGATGGAGAAGAAACTACGAGGCTAGCTGTCACTGAATCTTGCGAAATGATCTGCAGCTGCTGCAGTGTTTAACCAAGCATGTCTTATTACAGTAGGTGAGGTGAATTCCATGCATGTCTATTTTGCTCGGTGAAAACTTTCTGTGGCTACGTTGTGGAGCGCACTCGCTCACCGAGGTGCAAGCGCATGCTAGGTCTCGCAGCATGCACCACTAGTTAAAGTTGTCTGCTAGAATTCGTCCGTGCAATGCTCCAGGCATGCATCTTGTTTAGAACGAGTTTTTTTCTCACGCGTTCTTCAGCAAAGTGCACTGACGCTGCGCAGTACACGGAACCATGCGTTTCTCCTGGACGTGTGGCGGCCTACCGCGTCTTGACGTCAAGCGCGTTGCACACAGTTCTCAGCGTCCCTGAGCCGGCGTACTCACTGTCGAATCCGGCTGCGGCGGCCACTTAAATGGAGTTGAAGTGCAAAAGGCACCTGTGTGCTTTATGATGTCGGCTTGAAAATACCGACTGGTCAGTGTTCTTACTGATGAAGCAAGAGACCTTTGAGTAGGCTGGTACTCCCTTGATGGGGCTGGGACAGGTGGGTCACTGCCGATTGCGGCTGGGGCTAGCCTGCCAATAATAATAATAATAGTTGGTTCACAGGAAGGGAAAGGCGCAGTATCTGTCACACTTGCTCTGTGGACACCTGAACCGCGCCGTAAGGGAAGGGATGAGGATGGAAGTGTAAGTGGAAAGAGAGAAAGGGGGGGGCCGTAGTGGAGGGCTACGGAATAATTTCGACCACCTGGGGATCTTTAACGTGCGCTGACATCGTACAGCACACGGACGCCACTTCGTTTCGCCTCCATCGAAACGCAGCCGCTGTGGTCGGGCTCGAACCCGGGAACTCCGGACAGTAGTCGGGCGTCACCACTGCCCCCCCCCCCCCGGCGGTTACAAGCTGTTACAAGTCAGGTATGAGTAGATCTGGCCAGCACACTTCAAATAAGGATTCGGGCAGATACGGCCAGATCTGAGTTGATGTACCAGATTCCTGATGTGCCTGACATAAATCTCAAAATTCAAATGTTAGATTTTCACAAGGGATACAATACTGTAAATGTCATATTATACCATACCATGTTTTACCACACCGTGTCATGCCATATACCATGTACATCATGCCGCATCATTCCGGATCACACCGTACCGCACCATACCATAGAATATTCCGTGTCAGCTATACTCCACCACATCCTACCATATATATCATGCCATAAGCGCATGGTGGATGCTAATATTCACATGCCCTCAAATTTGCATTTGTTTTAAAACTACTCTAGCTAGTACAAATAGCATTATTGTAAGGAAGGCAGTACTAATGGCAAACTGTGAGGGAAATTTTTCATCGTAATTCGTTCTTGCGTGATATACACAGTGAATCGTTAAATAACTTACTGCAGGAAAAAGCGCAGAGCTTCCTTGATATGAAGAGTCAGGAGGTCACCCTTTACGTCTAAGCACTGAGAAAATTTCAATAAAGCGGACTATTAGTGCTACTTATTACAACCAAGTGTTCGAACCCGACAGTAGGCGGCTGCGTTTCGATGGAGGTAAAACGGAGTAGCGCTCGTGTGCTGTGCGATGTCAGCGCACGTTAAAGAACCCCAGGTGGTCGAACTTTCCGGAGTCCTCCACTACGGCGACTCTCATAGCCCGAGTTGCTTGGGACGTTAAACCGCACAAAACCAAACAATCAAGTGTACATATACAAGTAGCGCACGAATGAAGCGTAAGGGCGCGGGAGTAGTTGTTATTAAGACATCCCTTCGTATTTTGCGAGAAAGAAAACTTCCTATATCATTATTTTGGGTTTTGCAAGTGCCTAGCCTTGCCTTCGACACCGGAGCCAGCGAAATCCACTATCCAGTCTTGGTGGTAAAACATGACGCGACAGAATCGCAGGAACGCCAACAGTGAACCGGAATAAACTTGAACAGGGGCAAGCAGTTAAAAAAATGAGGCTACCCGCCGCGTGTTTTTTTTTTTTTTTTGTGTACTAAATAAATCGACCATATCTGCAGTGTAATCTACAGCTCCAGGAACGTCCTTCTACACTGCATGAATGGGCGAAGATAAACCATGACCAGACTCTACGGGCAAGAGGCCGTATTTCGATGGAGACGAAATGCAAAAGACGCTCGTGTTACGTGTGATGTCAGCGCACGCTAAAGAACACCTCGTGGGTTAAATGTATATACGTGAAGGCCTCCACTGTACGCTCTTCCTCACAGTTCATGCATGTGTTGTCTCGGAACGTTTAAAGACACAAATATCAAATCACGAGCATTGGCGTCGTCAGTGCGAAAGCTTTCGGCAAAATTAGCAGACAAACGGAGCCTTGTCGTCGGTACATACCCTGATAAACTTTTTATCTCTTCTTGGAAACAATTTTGCGCCCTTTTTATTAGGACGGCGACATCCTAATTACAGCGTTCGACTTCCATCATGATGTAAATAACTATGTTACGGAGCGGTTAAAGACCCATTTCTTGATTTTCCTTGCGTGTGGACCGTGTGGACACACGCATCTCAATCTTCCTGCTGCTTCATGGCTGAAGGATCTAAGGTGAGGCCGGAAGTGAGGTCCTCAGTGACCTGGCGCGACGACACTCTCACTGAGTGACACCCGCGTCACGCGTCAGTGCAGCAGGCACACCACACCTGCCATTAATGCCGTACGACAGTCAGCGCCGCCATCCCTTGGGCCATGCACGACGAGGCTTATCACTTCTGCAGTAACAAGCACAAACCAAAACGGGGCAAGGCAAAGCAGTACATATGCCCGAGCAGCAAGCAGCATGCAGAAAGCGAAAGGGGAGACCCCGTGCGGCGTCGCTTCGCGGCTTGCGCACAAAGCGAGAAGAGAGAGGACTGACATCGACGCTATAGTGTAATTGTGAGCTGGTGCGACACTGCTGCCGCCCTGAATGGTTGCGTCGAGCCGCGAGCGAATATGCCTGCGTGTGTTTGTATGTGCACATGTTCGCCTGTGGAGTGGTGTCGCGAGCGGGCCGGCGACTCACCGACGTCGGGCGCTGTGCGTAATGAGAAGCGCTAGCAACACCAGGACGAACGCAATTTGTGGCCGATGATAACGAGGCTGCAGCGTTTGCATGCCGCGCCAAGCGTTGCTCGTCGAGTGGACGATGACGACGACCGCCCAGCCTGCCCTCTCCTCCATTGCTTCCTCCCTTCCAGCCACAGCCGCGCTCGAAAACATCCTCAATTATCGCCGGCGCCGAGCGCGCGTCGTCTTCGGTCGTCGACGCCACACGCTTCGGCGTCATCCTCTTCCAACGAGCCTGCGCTGCTCCCAATGAACGAGCCCGCCCGCTGTCTAGCGTTTCCGTGTTGCGGCTTTTTGTTGCGTGCACCTCTTCCTCCGAAAGCGGCGGAAGTGTTCCGGCCTGGGAAGGAAATGGTCAGGAAGTGGAATGACTGCCGCCTTTATTTCTTGCGTTCACGTGAAGTAGTTAAACGACAAAAGTGTCAATGAGAAAAAGACGCGGGGTTGTTGAGGACAGCTGACGGCTGGGCGTGTACTGCTGTCTCCAAGAACAGTTCGGCCTAATATTTAGGACAGGGCGGCTTCTGAGTAATATTGAAAGCAGGACAGTTCCTGAGTGGACAGCAATGCATGTGGCACCTTTGTTTTTTGTTCACTTCCTGAAGATATTGCAGCATATCACGCGGAAGTACCCATGGCTTTGATTGAAGCTAGAATTTTAGCGATAGCTATACTATAGAGGCTAGAAGGCAAACCTTCTAGCCTCTATAGCTATACCGTCGGCTACTGTTACCTCTGTTACTCCCCAAATAGCTCAGGTAGTCGGTCTAATGTGCTCTGAGGTAGCTGGATGTTTGACGTTACGTTTGTGACATCGTTGCGGCTGCTGAGGAAACACGCAATTGGTTCATGTCAGGAGCGAATCCATTTCCTGACACCTCTTGAAGAAGCTGTGATATTTGTTCAATGAAATTTTGAACTTGCTTCATGGAGACCCGGGTTCGAACCCGACCACGGTGGCTGCGTTTCGATGGAGGCGAAACGAAGTGGCGCCCGTGTGCGTCGTCGTTGTGGCTGTAGGAAGAAGGAAAAGGAAATGCACGGGCCTGCTACTGGCTCTGTAGCTGAGCCACCTCCGCTGCCTCATGCGGACAGAAGAGAAAATAGAGAAGAAAAAAAAAGAGGAGGGAGAGAAAGACGCGCGCCGCAACAACGGCCGTCGTTCACCATCACCGAAGTGGTGGCGGGTGCAATGACGGCCTACAACAGACAAAAATTCGGTGGCTGGCTAGCCCCCGCCGCGAGCGGCGTTGGCCCACAGTCCCAACACCGTAGGGCCATGAACTGCCACCAGGACCTGCTCAGCACACGTTAAAGATCCCCAGGGGGTCGAAATTACTCCGTAGCCCTCCACTACGGCTCCCCTTTCTCTTTCTCCACTTTCACTCCCACCTTCATCCCTTCCCTTACGGCCCGGTTTCAGGTGTCCACATAGCAAGTGTGACAGATACTGCGCCTTTCCTTCCTGTGAACAATTCTTATTATTATATTCTTGGATGAAAATGGAGGGAATAGCTTGCCTATAGACCAACACCGATCTGTGACGTAAGCACGATGCGGTGGTGCTTCTATCGCCAGCGTGGTCCGACTGGGGGTGAAAAATAGGCTTAGCGCCCATAGAAATACATGGAAGCGAAATATTCCAAAGCAGTTTTCTAATTTCACAGGTCATCTGTGATGTCGTTATTCGGTACAGAGGAACCATGAACGCCGTGGAACAGATCGTGAAAGTGTGAAATCTCATTACCGAGGCGAAGTATTTTTAAAACACCGCGAAACGTATCGGGGTGCTAGTTGAGAAGGCGACCCATAGAAATACATGTAAACACAACTTACCACAACATTTTGCTCTGTTCAGCAGCGTTGAACCCTTCTAATTTTTTGGTGAACGTCTTGTACGAAGCCCCGACGTTATGTTGCATAACACACTACATACTCTTGCAAGTAATGCAACTCTGACGACTTGCGGGACCGCTCACAGCACGATAAACTGACCGCGCACAGTTGCAGACGACCATGCACCACCCGCTGTCGCTAGCAGACGCTCCGGAGCTGGAGGCGGCCGCGGTGGGTATCGTCAGCTACGCTGTCGTCTGCTGCAATGCGTGAATCTCGTTCGGTTCATACTGTCGTATGGCGTTTGACAACTGCTCTTTAAATGTAATTCTGTTTAGCACGTATCACTGGAGCGACAGTATTATCAAGCTTATTTACCTTATGCGGCAGCATATCAAACTGTAAACAAAACTGCGCGATTCGCTACTCCCTGCCTTTTGGCGGTGTCTGGATTCATAACACAGGTTATTCGGGGAGTTTTAAAAGTAGACTGCCTCCGTAATGACGCACCATACTTTACCACACACTTCTTCAAAGCGCTGGTCAACGTTTAACAACCGGCCACCACTTCTGATACTCTGCGAAATGAGAAAAATGCTCCGGTAAGTTGTGTTTACATGTATTTCTACGAGTCGCCCTCCCAACTCGCACCCCAACATGTTTCGCGGTGTTTTAAAAATACTTCGCCTCGGTAATGAGATTTCATATTTTGACGATCTGTTCTAGGATGTTCATAGTTGCTTTGTACCGAATAACGACATCACAGGTGCCCCGTGAAATGAGAAAACTGCTTAGAAATATTTCGGTTCCATGTATTCCTATAGGCGCTAACCCTATTTTTCACCCCCAGTCGGCTGCGACGCCGCGAGCGCCCCCTTTGTTTGTAAACACGGTGTTGGTCTATAGCAAAGCAAGGCGGTCTTTTCCACTAGCCCTTAAACACACTTTTGCATAGGGCCACTTAAAAACATATGACTTAGACGTTCTATACGTCATTCACAAGCCTGTTACCAGGCACGCATATGATAAGGAGAGCCCATATAACGTCTATATAACTATCAATAAAATACTGGCCTGTTAGCGTCTCCTAGTGTGGCACCTAATCGACAGATTGTCAAGAATACAATACAAAGAGCTAGTGAAAACGCTCGTAATTTGCGTCTTCACCGCTAAGTTAGCACTTGAGCGTTTATTTACTTATTTATTTGTCAATTTACGACTAATAATGTGAGTTTTCTTATATAATACGGTTCAAATTAAGAGCCCAAAATAAAAATAAAGCATTTGCAATCAGGCTTGCGCTGTATACGCAGGTCAGCAAAATCGCTCGCGGATCCTACACTGCTTCCTGCTTTCCGCCTCGAGAGTGACAGATGGCCGCCATGCACGATCGGCGAGACACTCGCAGAGTCACCGCACTGCGGCCAAAGTGGCCCCACCACGCAATAACACGGCGTGTCAGTGTGGCTGCCATTTGTTCTGGCTCTATCTCGCCCGCGCGCTGTTGACCCAAGCCGACTGCGAAGCCAGCGGAAGCTGGCTGTTTGCGCCGACCGCGTATCGGACCCGGCGGCAGCAGCGGTTACGAGTGAGACGCACTATTGCCGGACACGCCAATGTCCCCGGCACACGGCAGCTATCGGGCTCCTGCTATCGATATCACTTTAGCGGGAATGGCTGCGGCCTTCTGCGCGAGCCACCAAACACAAACATTCATTCCCATCTGATACGGTGAGATGCATGGACACGCAAATGCGGAAGGCGAATACGTCGATGCGATTTTTAATACGTAGGTGCACAGTGAAGCTCAGAGGGTGAGTTCACTTGTCCTGAAAACATGCGGAGGGGGAGGGGCTTGCGACGCACGTGGACCTATGTGGGCCCATGGTATAGCGACATCATGTGGAATATGAATTTCTTTAGGGCTCGGCCCATCCTCTTTCTAAAGGTTATTCCTGGAATTAGTTGCATCTGTTAAATAATTCTTTTCGCTTTTCAAATACGGTCTAGCCAGTGATCCTTGGAACCTTGGTCGTGCTGTAAGTATAGAGCGCAAGTTTATTCAGTATAATCTACCCTTCTCGGCTGCTTCCCACCACCATCGTTCTGTTCATAGATGTTTTGAGAATGTATTCCTCGTAGTTGTTAGCTGAGTTCTCGCGAAATGTGGTAAAATTTTGCTTGTCGTCTCCGTCAGTGTACAGGAAGCTGCTCTCACAGACCTGTCCAACCCTTTCGAGGCATTAAAGATTCTTGTTCTCTCCCACCTCGCCGCGGTGGTAAGACGCCCGACTACTGTGCCGGAGTACACGGGTTCGATCCCGATTGCGGCGGCTGCGTTTCGATGGACGCGAAATGAAGAGGGGTCCGTGTGCTGTGCGGTGTCAATGCACGCTCAAGATCCCCAGGCGGTCAAAATTGCTCCGGAGCCCCTACAGCTCCTCTCTCTATCTTTTCGCTTGTACTCCCACATTCCTCCCTTTCGTACAAGACCCGTGCAGCTAAGAGAGCAGAAGCCCGGCAAGTCCGCCCGCAACAGCTCCATAGCGGGACTGGAGACGCTCATCCTGGCACTCGGAAGGCTTCGACAAATGCATCCACACCGACGGACGGCGCGGCTCCAACTCGTTCACCGGCCGCAACAAAAGCAGCGTGCGTCGCAGCCCAACGCAGCAAACAACTCCCATCACTTCGTCCAGAAGCACTTCGTGTGATTTTCCGCCCTCACGGTGAGCTTCAATTAGATCGGATCCCAGGCATCAAACTACGAAACGCTATCCAGGAACAGCTGAAGACTCTGCTTCCCTCAGACGCCTTCCTCCGGGTCCACCCTACCAACCACACATTCACGGTGGCCACCTCGCAGACCGAACTTGCTCTGCGTCCCTTTCAGATCATCTCCCTTAATGTTAATGGCAGACAACATCCCTGTGCGGCGTACACAGCTCCCCCCCTCCCCCCCCCCACCATCCTGGAGCCACCCGTGGCGTAATCTCATAAGCTTAATGCGAAGAAACGCCGGCGGAAGTCTACCACCACATTGTACAAGGCAACCCCAACTGCAAGATCTTGGCCGCTAGGCGGATATGGAAGACTAACTCTATACTCATTACATTTGACGAAGATTACGTCCCTTATTCCGTCAACTACAAGAGCACAATATACCGTTGCACGCCGTACAGAGGCAGCCCGGATACCCGGACGCCTGCACCAACTGCAGGCGACCTGGACACATATCACGTCTGCCATCTGCCTAAAGCCAACCTCTGCCGGCGATGCGGAAAAAACTGACCCCACTTACCCACATGTATTGGCAATAGTGTGTGTAAAGACACCACACCAGATCTTACATTCCCTTACCGGCTCCCAGGAGCTACTTGGTGCAACACCAAAGGGTGCTTAGGCAGTGATCACTGCATCCTTGAAATTCTTCTTAACACTCACCTTACTCACCGTCCACCTAGGGGATCCACTCTCACCAAGTGGGATTCCCTTCGGAAATGCAGATCTACCAGGACAGTTGCTCCAATCACCGAAACCACTGCTTGGATTACACAATTACAGTAGGATGTCCAGGCAGTCACACGAAAACATCCTATTGACTACTTCAGTGATACTGTTGATGCTCGTCTCCTACATCTCTGGGAAGCTAAAGCCAGTTTTGAAAGACGCTGGCAATGTCAAAGATGGAACAGGACCCTCCGCCGCAGGCTGGGCCGACTAAACAAAGACATAGAAACACACGCAGCTACGTTTTCGAGGCAAAACTGGGAATCTCTATGCAACCGTCTTGATGGTAACATGAGCCTGCCTCAAACATGGAACCTCTTTCGACATCTCATAGACCCACCTCAATCTATGACGCCACAGACATAACCTCACAAAACTAATTCACACTTCCCCACACCGCCATCACAGTTACTTGAGGACCTCAGGGTACCTACTTTAAACCTTACTAACCAATGTCCCATCCGTAATATAAAGGGCTCCCTAATGACCTTATAAGTCTGCCTATCACTGAAGCAGAAGTAATGGCAGAACTTCAGAACCTAAATATCTCCTCAGCTTCCGGTTAGACGGTATAACCAATAAAACTCTGCGCAACTTTGACACCCCCTCCATAACCGCCTTGACCAATTACTTTAATTAATGCTGACAACAAGGCACTTTGCCCTCCCAGTGGAAGGAGGTAAAAGTGGTATTTATACCAAAACCAGGTAAACCGCTTCTCCCCACCAATCTTCGACCTATTTCCCTCACTTCTTGTATCGGAAAATTAATGGAGCATGTCATTCATACACTACTATGCAGCTTTCTGGAGGAACGGGAGCTCCTGCCCAACTACATGTTTGGTTTCCGCCCGGGTCTGGCCACTGAAGATGTTTTCCTACAGCTAAAGCACCATATATCCTTGATTCAAAAACTCGCGATACACGAGACATTCTTGGAGTCGACCTCACCAAAGCATTTGATGATGTAACGCACTCGGCCGTTAATAATCTACAAACGCTACAAGTAGGCAGTCGCACCTTTGTGCTGTGCGATGTCAGTACAAGTTAAAGAACCCCAGGTGGTCGAAATTTCCGGGTTCCTCCACTACGGCGTCTCTCATAGCCTGAGTTGCTTTGGGACGTTAGAGCCAACAAACCAACCAACCATGTATAACTACATAAGGGCCTTCCTCAGCAACTGAACAGCGACTCTCACACTGGGCCCTCATACGCTTCCAAACATCAAGCTCGGTGCTCGGGGAACACCTCAAGGAGCGGTCCTTTCACCGACACTCTTTAACGTCGCCTTTATTCATCTCGCAAAACAACTTTCTGAGATTCCAGACATACATTTCGCCCTTTATGCGGATGACATTACTGTTTGGGCATGTCGAGGCAGTGACGCCACCATAGAGACTCACTTCCAAACAGCCCTCAACACTATTGACACCTAGGTGAAGGAGAGAGGCCTATCATGCTCACCGTCTAAATCTCAACTCTTCCTTTACCGACTCAAATCCTGACATCTGGATAGCTCACCTATCACTCTGACACTCGGTACACAACTGATCCCCGTAGTAACTCAAATAAGAGTACTAGGAGTGACTCTCTACTCCCATGGAGCACATGTAGATGTAATCAAAGCAGTCCAGACTCATGCTCATCAAACTACTCGGCTCATCCGTCGTGTAGCAACTCGGAAAACAGGCCTTCACGAAAGGAAATACACTTCACCTCACACAAACATACGTTACCAGCAGAGTCACATACGCTCTTCCATACTTATCCCTCACTAGCAAGGAACGCGATGGAGTGACCGCTTTACTCCGCAGTTGTACAAAAACAGGCATGCGCCTTCCTCCCAGCAGCACCTCAACACTCCGCTTACTTAAACTTGGGGCCCATAAGAACTCCGTGAAGCCACGCTGACAGCCCAGCCAACCTTTCGCGTACACCAGCAGGTCGCGCACGTGCTCTCTTCTCTACACATATCCCCAATAGGACTCCCATCTGAAGGCACCCCATTACCACCTGCAATTCGCTCCAAAAACATGAACCCAGAGCGAGACGGGAAAAGTAGAAAAGCCAGGGCGCAAGGCTTACACAGACAATATGTAGAAGACCTCAGTGTAGCCTATGTAGATGCGGCGCACTTATGCAAACACCAATTGTGAGGTACTAGCAGTTAATAACAATCATGCAAAACGTCTCTCTGCTTGCTAAATTCTCAGCGATTCTACAACAGAGGCGGAGGAGGCAGCCATTGCGCTAGCCATGACATCCACACCCGCTGCGAAAATAATTTCGGATTCTAAAACAGCTTTCCTAAACTTTGACAATGGTTTAGTCTCCCTTAACACCCACCGCCTTTTGCGTTTTTGGCAACCCCGACAATATGTCACCCTTATTTGGACACCCGCGCATGCGGGCCTTCCCGGTAACGAGGAGGCTCACTACCTGGCCCCAGGTCTCACTTTCCAGGTTGGGGAGGAACAGTCTTCCTCAGATGCCGGAGAGTGCCTGCTGTCCTTTCGTGTCATCGTTACCTACCACAGCGAAAATAGGAGGACTTATACGCACCCCCTACCCCGAATCTCCCAATAACACAAGCTGCCCATTGGCGCAAGCTACAAACGCGCAAAGCCCCATACCCCATCCATCTCCACGCCCGCTTTCCTGACCAGTTTTATTCCTTCCTCATCCTTCACCAGAGGTGGCCCAAGATTACTGGGAGAAGCTACTCACCAGTACCTCCTATAAGGACCAGCGCAAAATCATCACATGCGCTCTCGCTCGGATAGCCCTCCAAGGGTTTTCTTTTGCTTAGGAAAAGAGGGCAATCCGTACATGGAGGGGACTCTCAAATGCCGTGTAGGGGGCAACGCCCCCACCCTCTGTAATATTGGCAGTAAATGTTTCTACCACCACCACCAGCTACAGAGCCAGTAGCAGGCCCGTGCATTTTCTTTTCCTTCTTCCTTCAGTCGCAACAACAACATCGAGGCACGCTACAGGGATGCTGCTACCCTCCTTCTCCTCTCTGTGACGAGCACCACGTACCGGACGAGTCACTGGGTTACCCACGTGGTACAACTGACGAGAGCGAGCAGTTGGACAGACAGTCGGCGTTGCGGCGGAGGTGAGTGTGACAGCTGCGGGGGTGGTGGTGGTGGTGGTGAACTCTTTTATTGCGCCCAAAAACAGCGGACTAGTCAAAGGACCGGTTGCGCTGGATTAGAGGAGGTCGGCGGAGATCCCTTAGCATGTCGTGGCCTCCACCGCTCGCTGGATAAGCCAGCGTTGGTCTGCTGGCTTGGAAGTACGCAGGAGAGACTCCCACGTCTCTCGGGTGTTTGAGTTGTCTGTGTTGTAGTGTGTACAAGTCCACGCCATGTGTATGAGAGTGGCCGGAGTTGAGCAGTGTTTACACATGGGGGCTGTCTGTTCCGGAAAGATCCTGCTGTATAAGAGGAGGTGTGGGAAGCTGCCAGTTTGTAGTTTGCGCCATTAGACGGCCTCACATCTTGTTAGATCGCGGTGTGCGGGAGGATATGTGCATTTCGGAGTCGGTAGTGCTGGAGTACGTCCGTGTAAGTGGTGAGTAGAGAAGCGCGTGAGATAGTGTCAGCGTAAGCAGGGTGGCTGATCATACTCTCGGCTCGGCAGCTGAGATCTCGAGCGAGAGTGTGCGCCTGAGCATTTCCGCTGAGCGACTCATGGGCTGGAGCCCAAAGAAGTAAACGAGATGTGGAACAGGGTGCTGTAGAACGTAGAATGTGTAACTCCTGCCAAGAGATACGGCCAGCATCGTAGTTGCGGATAGCCTGTTGAGAATCACTGAAGCATTCGCAATGCAGAAACAGTCACGGCAGCTGAAGAGGTTGCCATTGTGCTAGCGCTAGCCGACCCTAATACCAAAGTCGTCATCACTAATTCTCAACAGGCTATCCGCAACTACGATGCTAGCTGTGGGGGCGGAGCGTCTCCCGTTACAGGTCCTTTCTAGTACAGGAGTCATTGGCCTGATTTGGCATTCACCTTTGCATACCAGAAGTGGTTCCAAATGTGTGACAGTGTGTGCCACAGGTCCTACTGCGGTAGCTCAGTGGTCAAGATGCTCGACTATTGAATCAGAGTACCCAGGTTTAAACCTGACCACCGGCGGCTGTATTTCGATGGAGGGGAAACGAAGAGACGTGTAGACGTGCGTGTGCTATGCGATGTCAGCCAGGTGGTCGAAATTACTTCGAAGCCATGTACTACCGGCACCTGTTTCTCTCTTTCTTGTTTCACTCGAGCCTTTCTCATTTTTCTTATGAGGCGATTCAAGTCAACGTTTATAGAAAAGTATCTATAAACGTTGATTCAAGTTTCCCCCACCACGGTGGTGCAGTCAGGTATCCACGGAGAAAGTGTGACAAATAGTGCCCATTTCTTTTCCATAAACCATTCCGTTAGGACATTTTCTAGCGCTGATCGGAAGGTCAAATGAGGCTTCAAAACGTCATCTAAGGGTATGGTTTATAGGAAAGAAAGGCGCAGTATCTAACACTTGTATTCGTGGACACCTGACCGCGCCGTATAAGTTTATTAAGGCGAAAGCCTTCAACGGCTCATGACTCGCCAGTCTGTCCGTCCTTGCGTGCGTCCGCGAGAATACCGCGAAACTGTGACGTCATGACCGAATGTGACGCCATGACGCCACATTCGGAATATCTAATGCGCTGCATGCGAGAAGTGGACAGACGCTGAGGGTGGCAGTTCCTGGCCCTACGGGGCTGGGACGGTAGGTCAACGCCGCTTGCGGCGGGGGCTAGCCAGCCACCGACTTTTTATCTGTTGTAGGCCGTCATTGCACCCGCCACCGCTTAGGTGGTGAACGACGGCTGTTGTTGCGGCGCGCGTCTTTCTCTCCCTCTTCTTTTTCTTCCTTCTCTATTTTCTCGTCTAGGCGCGCTGTCTCACTTGTTTTCTGTGGACACCACAACCGCGCCGTAGGGGAAGGAAGGAAGGTGGGAGTGAAAGGAAAGAGAGAAAGAGGAGCCGTAGTGGAGGGCTACGAAGTAATTTCGACCACCTGGGGATCTTTAACCTTTCCCTTCCTATAAATCAATCAATCTCGTCTGTCCGCTCAAGGCAGCGGAGGTGGCTCAGCTACAGAGCCAGTAGCAGGCCCGTGAATTTTCTTTTCCTTCTTCCTACAGCCACAACAACAATAGAAGTGGATACTGAACTTCAACAGAATGATTTATAGCAAGGAAATATTCTGTTTCTGCCACATTTTCTCTGTGGACACCTCCGTGGGCTGTTGTGGCTGTAAGAAGAAGGAAAAGAAAATGCACGGGCCTGCTACTGGCTCTGTAGCTGAGGCACCTGCGCTGCCTCGGGCGGACAGAAGAGAGAAAGTAAATAAGAAAGAAAAAGAAGAGGGAGATAAAGACGCGCGCTGCAACAGCCGTCGTCCACCACCTAAGCTGGGGCGGGTGCAATGACGGCCTACACCAGATAAAACTTCAGTGCCTGGCTAGTTGTTGTTGTGGCTGTAGGAAGAAGAAAATTCACGAGCCTGCTACTGGCTCTGTAGCTGAGCCACCTCCGCTGATTGATTAATTTATAGGAGGGGAAAGGCGCGGCAACTATCTCACTTGTTTTCTGTGGACAGCTCAACCGCGCCGTAAGGGAAGGGAGGAAGGTGGGAGTGAAATTGGAAAGAGAGAAAGGGGAGCCGTAGTGGATGTCTACGGAGTAATTCCGACCACCTGGGGATCTTTAACGTGCGCTGACATCGCACATCACACGGACGCCTCTTCGTTTCGCCTCAATTGAAACGCAGCCGCCGAGGTCGGGTTCGAACCCGGGTACTCCGGCACAGTAGTAGGGCGTGCCACCTGATTGCTTTATAGGAAGGAAAAGGCACGCTAACTGTCTCACTTGTTTTCTGTGGACACCTTAACCGCGCCGTAAGGGTAGGGGGGAAGGTGGGAGTGAAGGTGGAAAGAGTGAAAGAGGAGCCATAGTGGAGGGCTACGGAGTAATTTCGACCACCTGGGGATCTTTAACGTGCGCTGACATCGTACAACACACGGATGCCTCTTCGTTTCGCCTCCATCGAAACGCAGCCGCCGAGGTCGGGTTCGAACCCGGGTACTTCCGGGCGTGCCACCTCCGCTGCCTCGTGCGGACAGATTGATTTAGTGGAAGGGAAAGGCGCGGTAACTGCCTCACTTGTTTTCTGTGGACACCTCAACCACGCCATAAGGGAAGGGAGTAAGGTAGGAGTGAAAGTGGAAAGAGAGAAAGAGGAGCCGTAGTGAAGGGCTGCGGAGTAATTTCGACCACCGGGGGTCTTTAACGTGCGCTGACATCGCACAGCACACGACGCCTCTTCGTTTTGCCTCCATCGAAACGCAGCCGCCGAGGTCGGGTTCGAACCCGGGTACTCCGGCACAGTAGTCGGGCGTCTTACCACTGCACCACCCCGGCGGGGCACGTGCGGACAGAAGAGAAAAGTGCGGACAGAATAAAATTGGTTCACAGGAAAGGAAAGGCGCAGTAACTGTCACACTTGCTCTGTGGATACCCGAACCGCGCCGTAAGGGAAGGGAGGAGGGTGGGAATGAAAGTGGAAAGAGAGAAAGAGGAGCCGTAGTGGAGGGCTACGGAGTAATTTCGACCACCTGGGGATCTTTAACGTGCGCTGACATCGCACAGCACACGACGCCTCTTCGTTTCGCCTCCATCGAAACGCAGCCGCCGCGGTCGGGTTCGAACCCGGGAACTCCGGCACAGTAGTCGGGCGTCTTACCACTGCACCACCCCGAAAGTGCGGACGAAGAGAAAAGAGAGCAAAAAGAAGAGGGAGAGAAAGACCGCGCCGCAACAACAGCCGTTGTCCAGCACTGAAGCTGTGGCGGGTGCAATGACGGCCTACAACAGATAAATTTCGGTGGCTGGCTAGCCCCCGCCGCAAGCGACATTGACCTACTGCTCAGCCCCGTAGGGCCAGGAACTGCCATCCTTCACCACCTCCCTCCCCCTGGCTAGCCTCCGCCGCAAGCGGCGTTGACTTACCAGTCCCAGCCCCGTAGGGCCAGTAACAAGCACCTTCACCATCTCTCCTCGTGGACACCTAAACCACGATGTAGTGATTACAGCCTGACTTGACCTTGAAATAACCTCTAACGGAATGAGTTATAGGAAGGAAAGGTGTAATATCTGTTCCGCTTTCTTCATGGGCACTTGAACTGCGCCGTTAGGATCATTTACAAGCGTCAGCTCTGCATGAGAGAAGTGGAGCTTCGCTACGAAACCAAACTGAGTCGCGGAATGAAAAGCTTCTTTTCAAGGCGCTATCGCGTCTAATCTTAAGGCGAAGATTAAGCGCCCTCCTAATTTTAAATACGTGGCTTCAGCTCGATATTACGTCTTTTGCTTCTCGAATTCCACCATAAATGCTTCGTTTTTTTTTTATTGCGAAAGCAACACACGCACAAAAAACAAAGTGAGACCTCGGGTGGCCGCACTCCGTCGTGAAGAGGCGATAGCTACAAGAAGAAGAAGACGAAGAAGGTGACGAAGACGAAGAGGAAAAAGAACGCTCGGTTACCCGCAGCTAGGGCCATTATCTGAGGGCACAACAACAACAATGCATTCTCTTCACATTCGGTTCAGCAGCAGTGAAACCCTTCTCATTTTTCTCCTTCCGGTATGTACCGCTACAAATTCTCAGCACAACGTATGCAAGGCCACAGATAAGGCTGTATCAGATGCATAAGCTGAATGTCAGAATCTAGCTGTAGTTGATGTATTCTCGTCCCGCACTCGACAATAGAGATAGACGGGAAAATCTAGTGCCATCTAAATACAGCATGCATCAAGAGTAGTGAATTCAGCGTCAAATGCAGTGGAACTTTGTTTCATTAAAATCGGAGAGGCATAGGGAGGCCTCAATCATAATATATACGTGCCGCACAGCTACCCCTCAAAGCCTGCACAGTCTTCAACGGTATATGATGATAAGGGATTGGTAGAAAAAAAAGCATCAAACGAGCAATAACCGACCGAATCGCATCTCTGTCGCTTGCTGACAACCCCGCACTCACCCCGCGACTTCTGCGCTGTCGGATTATCCTGAACTCTCAAAACAAACACTCCGTCACGAAGGGGGATCGCATCAAGGCAGCGCTGACACCGGCTTCTTTTTTTTTTTTTCTTTTTACCAGAAGCGAAATATATAACCTACGCACCAAAGTCAAAGCATTGGGGGCGGGAAACAGAAGACTGAGCTGTCTCCACGCTAAGAAAACACCGAACGATTTCCTTGTTGCCTGTGTTTCTGCCTCGCGGCTGCAAATTTTAAACAAAGGGCACGAGAATCGACACTCCGGCGCCACAATTTGGTCGTCGCAGTCCCATCGCTGATCTTCCGTCTGCTACTCGAGGGCAGGATCCAGGGGGCTATAAGAGAGGGATAGGGGCATGAGAGAGAGAGCGTGACAGAGCGAGGAAGAAAGGAAGCGAAAAACGCACGGCACGGAACGCGGAGAGCTGCGCCGCGCTCTATCTATTGGATCAGTCCCCGAGCGTCACAAATGGGATTTTACAAGGCTCCGCAGTGTGACATTGATAAATGAGCGGCTCCTCTTCAATCGCGACCCTCGCGGATGACGCTCTTCTTGTTCTCTGCGCTGCTCCGAGAGTGGCGGCGCTTTCTCCCCATCTCCCTCTTCCTTCTCCGGGATCGTGCGGTGCGGCATCGGCGGCGACCAACGTTCCGCACAGCGCTCTCCGGTGTCTCCGCCGTCTCGTTCCAGCATCGCCGCCGACGGTGCCGTTTCCTTCTGTCCGGATGCGCACCTCCCAGCTGGGCGAACAGAGAGCAGATCATCGGCATGTCGCTGTCACTGTCGTTGCTCTTGCTGCAGCACGTGTTGGCTCAGCGCCGCAGTCAGCCGCTCGCGCACTTAGAATAATCCTTCCTTTCTCGGGTTAGAGAACGAGAACTGCAATATGCGGATCACTGAATAGGACCACAAATTGTTCATACATTTCCATGTTAGAGAGAAGAAGCGACGGAAAGAAAAGGACTCGTGAGCAGTGAACTCAAAAGAGAGGTTATGAGTGTCTGCGTGCTTCGAGTGTGCGCGCGAGAGATTTGTGAGCATGTGCTTCACCCCCTCTCTTTCGATCTCACCTGATGTAGCTCGCCAGTCAGATTACCAAGGTTTAATAATCGCTGGGGTCACTAAATTGTACTTCATCCTTCTCGTAGTTCGGAAAAAAAAGAAGAAGAAAGTCTTCAAGTAGTCAGTAGAGGATAGGCCAGGGACTGACAGTCGACCGTAACTTGGATTTTCAATAGATTGTTTTCTTTCCCGTTTGCATTGATCGACTTCTCATTACGTCTTTGAATTTGATTCCGTCGATGCTTTTTCATGCGATAGAAGTAAAGACCTCGTTCTAAAGAAAATTCTGCGTAGGCGTTGATATTGTCGACGTCGTAGTTGGGAGTGAAAAATCATAAGGATGTCTCTGGCAGCTGATACTCGGCAGGTGACATGGCCCGGCACCTATAGGCCGGTGGGATGTGTTACGCCATGACACCAGATGACATGGCCAAGTTGGCGGGAGCTCCCGACTCGGCAAGCTTCTTCGAGATGGCAGGATGAGAAGGAGAAATCGAACCTTCTGGGATCCTAACTGTATCCTGGGTCAGATATACGTTACTCCTATAGCCACGTAAGCAGGCTCGTAAGGCTTGGTTAAAACAGAGCTTACGTTATTGTCGTGTGGCCTTTCATATGAAAACAGTCGAGAGCACATATAATGAACCTAATTAATGGTCCCCGCGAATCGCATTCGCTGTATACGAAGGGTGTAGTGACTTGCCGTGATTGGGGATACAGCCTTTGGTGTTTATTTTCTTTCTTTCTTTTTTTTCAGAAATACCTTTGCGAAATTTCTTGAGGGCAAACCTTGAAGAAGATTTCAAGCGCTGTCATGTGCTCTTGATCGAAACATTCGCTGCGGATGAATTGCTCTAGAGAAGCGATGCTATACACATAGCGATAGGGGTGCTCACAGAACTATCAAACTATCAAACTATGTGCTCACAGAAGTATCACGGGGTCTAGGACGTGACGCTCTTCTGCCACCGCGCTAACGTGAAGCCCACAATTTTACGCATTCTGGAACGAGTTTATGACTCCTCTTCTTTCGTTATAACCGAGTAAAGTGGCTGTGCTTGTTCGCTTTAACTGGGACATGCACGGAATTTCATAGCTCCAATACATAGCTCGACACTACAGGCCCACCTTCGTTCGCAATACGTGACCGTTGGTTAAATCTACGGTTATTATACATGGTCTCGAATAAAATAGTTTGTGCTTGTGAGTTAGGGACTGTGCGTAAGATAGGCACAACGACTGGAGAGCCTTTTAATCTCCTCCTTTGAGGAGACTTTGAAGAGGGGAATGAAGTTCGCTTGCATTAATAGAATACAGCTCCTAATCGTAAAAAACTTAATTCTCGCAAAAAAGAAAAAAAAGAAAAAAAAAGGCTCTTTTAAGGTAGAAAACAGCGAGAACAGATATGCAGGTATCACCGCCACAGCCCAATCTCGGAAGTACAAGTCACGTGACGCGCAAGGGACTACGGAAGTTGTCTAATATGCATTGTGGTTACATGTCTGAATTGATAAGTAGGTTTTGTTTTGAAGCTGAACGTGCCCGTTCATCAAGCAATGAATACGGCAAACAGAGAGCGGAAATATATACAGGAAGACAAAGAAACTGCGCTTTTGGGCGCCACGGGCGCCAGTTTCGATGCGTTTTAGTTTCTGCTCTTCACAATCACATGTTGTGCGGTCTGCATGCTCACGCCGTTTCGTTTAAGACGTGCCTCCATTCGAAAGCGCATAGCAGCAGGTGAAGTCTCATGTTCAGCGCTTGCCAAGGCATGTTCTCCTCGGAAGGAGTTCATGCCTTGCAAGCGCTTCCGCATTGCAAGAAATTATAGGGTCTCTTAACGTATCTCTTGAATTCATGCCTTGGCAAGCGCTTCCGCATTGCAAGAAATTACAGGGTCTTAATGTATCTCTTAAGAGGTGAACGGCGAAAACCTACTCTCCCTCTTCTTATCATTCACCTTTTTCTCTTGCCTCTTCTCTTAACCTATATCTCTTTCCTTCTTTCCATGGCCTCTCATTTTAGTCATTATTGGTCATTATTAGTATTTTAGTAATTTCTAGTTATTGTAGTCGTTCCAAATCGTCGTTAGACATATTGGTCATTTGTAGTCATTAGTATAGTCATTTTAGTCATTCCTAATCAATTGTAGTCGCTACAAGTCGTCGTCAGACATATTGGTCATTACATGTCATTAGTTGTCATTATTAATCATCATAACCTCTACCAGTCTCTTTTATAACCTAAATAATTGCTATCACTATCGATAATTTTTCCTTCTTTAATCTGTATTCAAACGGCGGACATTTCCTAATGACGTGTCTCCGGCGGTCATTTCTGCAGAAGCCTCCGGCGGTCACGTCCGGCCGACGCACCATCAGCCTGCAAAGCTTTCTCCATAAAATCTGACGTGAAATTTGTACGGATCGCGTATATTGGTTTACCTCAAGATAAACCTGCACGAAACAGGATGGAGCTGTCGTGCAAGCTGACTCCGTGTTACACGCCGGCCCTGGTTGCTTGGAGAGAAGACTGGAAAAAGAGTTGTAACTTATTAATGTGACGTACACCTAAAGATATTCTTCACCGCAGGATTTGAACCTCGGCCCCTCGAACCTCCGTCCGAGTGCCTTCGCCATTCCACCGCGCCATTTCTTTACTGTCACCACGCCAATACCGCTGGCGTTTCGTTTCACAATTGCTTCTGTACGGCAACTGCTCTTTTTTAATACACTATTTTCTTAAACTTTGCCATTGCCATCGCCATCGCCGTTAAAAAATTGCCCCCTAAGCGTGCTCATGCCTTCGGTTGGCTTTTAGGTAATGTCCCCGCGATATCGATCATCCATAATAAGAATCACAGTTTGACGTCCTATCTTATCTCTGGTAATTTTATTTTTGCAATGTTTGCCGGTATCTCCTCGTCTTAGAACGCACACATCAAGCTATCTGAGGCCCCATTTAGTGGCGTAACAAGTACTTCTTCACTTACGCCTTGCGGAACAGCGTCACTAATAACTTTACAGCAATCTATAGCGAAGGTGTAAATACCCAAGGCAGCGTTGAACGTTGAAAGGCAACTCGGTTGGTTCATATTAAGAAATACAACAGCGAAGGAAACGGAAGAAATTGACCTTAACAGTTCCTGTGTTCCCCTTGTTTATTTTCTGCCACAACGCATGCGTTTGCTACTGTTTAAAGACGCTCGTATATAGTATAGGTATAGCAGTATTTATTCGTCGTCATTCGTGGCGGCAGCCCGGTGTTGTCAGCGGTCGCACGCACAGCTTTGCTTGCTACCGATACTGTCACCTCGTCGGCATTCAGACATTCTTGATATCCTGCTAGTAGAGTATATGAGGCACTCACAAAGAATGTGGCCTAAAGACTCGTCGCATCCAGTTTGTACATGCAGGGCTGTTTGCCATGCCTATCATAAAAGAATACGAGTTCGTGAGTGCTACACAAACCCACAGGCGGCACAGCAAAGTTTCTTCGCGTCGGGGTAGGCCAGGTGGAAGGCGGAGCTTCAGGTCAGGGTCCAGGGATTTTAAGCGGCAGTTCGCAGTTTAAACTGGCCAGAATTCCACAAGGAGAGTGAGGAGAGGCAGTGTCTGTGCCGTACGCTGGAGCATCTAGATGGACGCCCATTGACTGAAATTAAGATTTTAGGTCCCTGGCCACGGCGATCGTCTGCGGTGAAGGCTTCCCAGGCACTGCTCCGCTTTATGAAAAGTACAGGCCTCATAGAAAGACTATGAGTTTGCTATGATATGACTGTGACGTGATGTGGCATGTCTGTTATGTGACTGTACTAACTCCAACTATCCCTCTCTCACAACGTTTTTATTCACTCATCCCCTTTCCCCAGTTCAGTTCAGTTCAGTCGTTCAGTCATGTCCGACTCTTCGTGACCCTATGGACCATATCACGCCACGCTTTCTGGTCTCTCACTATCTTCCTAACATCACATAACTTCATATGCAGCGCCTCGAGGATGCCATCTAACCATCGCGTTCGCTGCCTACCCCTTCTCCGGCGACCCTCAACCTTTCCCAACATCAAATCTTTCTCCAGCGACTCCTCTCTTCTCATCAGATGACCAAAGTAGCTGAACTTTAACTTTAGAATTTGACCCACCTATGAGCAGTCAGGGTTTATGGTCGACAATATCGACTGATTTGATTTTCTGGCCGTCCAAGGAACTCTCAAGATTCTCCGCCAGCACCACAATTCAAACGCGTCAATCCTTCGGCGGTCAGCCTTTTTCACAGTCCAACTCTCGCATCCATACATCACAACTGGAAATACCATAGCACGAGTTATGCGGATCTTGGTTGGCAGACTAATGTCTCTGCTCTTTACCAGGCGGTCAAGGCTAGCCATGGCTTTCTTTCCCAGAAGTAGGCGTCTCCTAATTTCATGGCTGCTACCCCAGTGCAGGGTAGCAAACTGGTTGCTTTTACTGGTTAACCTCCCTGCCTTTCCTCCTCCTCCTCCTGCTAGTAGAGCCATTGCAGCTTTAAAAAGCATTGTACGCTTTGTGGGGGCCGAGGTCGCTGAAGGGCAGGCCGGCGCTTGCCGTGAAAACGAAGCAACGACTCCAGTCAGCGGTAGCTTTAATTTCCGCTGCTGCTAGTGCGCACCGTTCACCGTGTGCCAGCAATCGCGGAGTGCGCGTTTATGCAACGGTTTGAGTCATTTTTCCCATTTACGTAGATGGGGAAAAGAGTTTGAGTCACAACGGCGGGGAAAAAAAAATCTGAATTTTAAATCGAAATGCCTCAGAAATAAATGCATCTCGTTACTGGACAAGCGAAAAAAAAAAGTCACTAAATGCCGTACTATTGGATTTTGTTAACATAGCAATTCTCATGCAGCGGTCGTCCCTGCCCCTTTAAGGGTGAGACAACAATGTTATGGCTACCGTGTGCAGGCCCCCGTTGAGGGATCCTTGTTCGCCTACATGCGCTTTGCCACTCGCTTATCTCTAACCCCTTAATTAATTTGAGCCTCTGTTATCTCGCACCTAGCCATTAGCATACAGCCGAAAACTACCGCATTATGTGCAAGGCCACCGGACATAGACACCCAATGCCCGCTTTCACCCATGCGTACAAAGATACAAAGATTCCTATCTCGCCCTATCATCACAAATCGAGAACCCGAGTTCGCAGCGCTTGCCATATCGGCCATGTATAGTGGTCTCTTGATGCCACACAAACCGACAAGTCAGTTCCCGGCCACGTGACCTGCAAGCTACCGCCTGGCAATGTCATATGCCCGTAGTTCTCCACTCACAACGTCGACGACGACAACTACAACGACAGCAGATTTTTTGCAGGTCAGGGTCATTACCACTACCGCTTTGAAATGAGGGGTCACTGATTTATGTTATACTGTAAGTGAATATGTGCATAGATGGTGGCTGCTTGAGGGGAATATGTACTATTAAGTGACTGTGCGCATAGTGGGGCAGATTTCGCAGATATTAGGACTCTTTTTTTAACACATAAGTGATGCTACAGAACAAGCAAGGCTAATCCTACCTGTAGCATAAAACAACTCAACTCAATCAACTCAACTCAAGCAAGTATCAAGGTGCACTTAAGCAGATGAGGATCCGCGAGGTGAACCGTGGACATGAGCCACTACAATGCAGTTGCGTAATACCGTTAAAGGCTGAGTTTCCCGAGATCTTTCCCGATAACTTTTCCCGAAATCTTTTTTTTTTTTTTTTTGCTTCTGCGTGGCCTCGTTGTAGGTATAATATCAGTAGTGTTAAGGTTGGCATGAAAGCAAGGGTGGAGGTCTCGAGTTTGGAAGTAGGCGGAGAGGAGCAGTGATAGTGGGCTTCTTTCGTGAGCTTCTGGTGGATGGGGCGTTATTTAGAGAGAAGGCTAGTGGAGAGTGCACCAGTGTATATGGCGGGCTCCAGTAGTTGAATTCTGGCGGGTGGCGTCAAGCCTTTGTTCTCGAGGGTGGAGGCCTCTGGAAGGAAACTTGGATGCTGCATCTGGAGGGTGGATGGGAATGAGTAGAAGGTTGTGTAGCTTTTTTCATAGGCTTCTGGAGGATGGAGTGTTCTGTAGAGAGAAGGCCGGTGGAGAACGCGGCTGGGTGTATGATGTGCTGCTCTCCAAGGTGTCTGGTGGGTGGAGTTACCAGGAGAATAGAGGGCTCTAGAAAGGAAACCGGATGGTGCTCCTTGAGGGCACATGGTGATGTGAGGAAGGTTGCTGGGCTCCTTTCATGGGCTTTTGAGTCACCTGGAGCGAGAAGGCGAGTGGAGAATGCAGATGGGTGTATGGGCTCCTCTCTTGGGATTCTCCTGTGTGGAGCCAAATCTTTGTTTTGGAGGGTGGAGTCCACAGGAAGGAAAACCAAATAGTGTCTCTAGATTATGGATGTTTGGAAGATTGCTTAACTCTTTTTATGGGCTTCTGATATGGGGAGACATATAGGAGGTTGGAGACTATATACGCTCCTTTTCTCTCATGCCGATGGATGCTTCACTCAGCTGTTGCACGCCAACGCTGGGGTTTTCAAGAATGGCACTATTACTGCTTTCGCAGTAAAACAGACTCGGAGTGATGTCTAGCTTCGTTCTAGAATGACCTGAAGCTCGAAGAGGGAGCAATCGTTCAGCATATACACGGGAAACTGTATAAACATAGAGGGAGATCTGTCTAATAAGTTTAGAGCAAGAAAGCCTCAGAGGTATAGCTTGTTTTGGCTGAGACAATGGCTTCTTTTGACATCTAAGTAGATTCAACCACGCGAAGAGAGCGGGATACTAGGCTGAAGTAAACTGAGCAGCTCTGCAAGATTGGGCAAAAGAAAACACAGGCACATGCGCTGGAGATATGCTGACGCAAACACGCAGCACATGCGCCTGTGTTGCTTTCTTCTCTGCCGTCTGTTATTGCAACTCAGTTGTTTCCTTCAATATGCGCTGTTCCGTCGACTCAGCCTCTTATTCCAACTATGCTGCTCTATCTAATAAATTGCAGTTCATCAATGCTAGGGTTTTAATTCAATAATCTAATCTGGAGCCGCACTTACATCATGCAGTTCATACAGTGGATTTCAGCTGAGCCGATGTGATATCAGACGCTAAGAGCTATGCCAAATAATTCCTGTCCTCTCGGGAGTCTTACCACGCAACGGCAGTACAGCCTAAATGCCGTTACCCATTCGCTAATTATGCTGAAAACTCGTATCTTTGTTGTGACTATCCTCCACGGCTGAGATAAAGAGACAGCTTTGAATCAACTTTGGAAAAATATCCTACCACCTTCGATCGTCGTTGTTAATCAATGTTTTTACTTTCCAATAGAGAATTGGCTCAGCACTGCAGCAATATAATACTCGCATGAATTTCATGGAACATACTTCAAAAACGGGATTTCAGAAAATAAGCGAGTGAATCGCAGCCTCCGCTAAAAAAAAAAAAAAAAAAAAAAAAAAAAAAAAAAAAGTACCGATTGCTATCGAGTAACATCTAAAGCATTCGCAAATAATAATTTGAAATTTAAGCACCTTTTATGAAACCAGCAGTCTCGAAATAAACACCAGTTTCAGATGACATTGTGAAAACGCTCGCTTTTGTCCTGCAGTTCTGCTTTGCTGAAACTGCGTATCACCCGCACGTTTATGATTATTGTAAGAAAAGAAATAAATAAATAAGAAAATGGCGCAGATTTACAGCTAAGCTCACTTTGCAGAACGAAAACCTAGAATGCATTGTCATGCCAGCTCGAAGTTGTATCAGATTACCTTCACATGACGAGCTCGTTCAGGTATCGTTCCTTGCCGCAGTTTTAGTGTAATCAAGGAGCAGTCTTCAACAATTAACTTCAACTGAACTCCTCGTTGTCAGAAAGCGCGCCCATTGTCATGACCTGCTGTGTCGGGATGGAAGACACAGGAGATAGATTTCCTCTGAGAAGGACAGCAAGGGGCGATGCCCTGCACACAAATAATAGCGGACCATTTTAACCTCGCCAAAACAGGGCATAATCTCGATAAACGAAGAACGCTCATGCATTTCTGGTAAAATATTATGTCTCCGCGAGTTCCTAAGTTTGAATTTTTCATTATTCAGGGCCAATAATCAAAACGCTGAATATATTTCGCATTTCTTTTTACTCGGTTTTATTCAAGCATTGATTTATGGCGCAAATAAATTACACGAGATAAATCTAAGCGTGCTTGAAGCTTCGGTGAGCTCGCATGTAATACATCAACGCTACGTTTACGCCGTTAACGTCATAGTAGCGCAATTATACGTTTATAAAAGGTAATAAGGCAGAGCAAAATTACCGCCACTAAGATTCACATTCATTGGCGACCGATTCGTATATATAGCCTGTTGAAAACGACCGCAGGTAAAGCAGCCTAAATCTGCCGCTGGTAGACCCTCTATGTGTATGCGCATAGCTGTGATGGCTCGTTAAGCTTGCACATTAACCGGTGACACCAGGCAAACTTTATGCCCGCACAGCACACCCTTCCAAACTTTCTGACTCTTTCCGTAATTAGAAAGCGACTGCCTTTCATGCATAAATTTCTTCCGAGGGGTTTTCTGCGCCGAAGCAAAATCCCCCTCTCTTCCCTATACCTTTCGGCTGATTCCTTTTTCGTTTTCGGGATGATGGTCCACGTAATCCTTTCCGAGCCTATAACCGATCATTCATTAGCGCCCCCACGTCGACTGCATTCCCTCCTTTGCCGACCCTTTTCAGTCGATCGCATCCCTCTCGAGGAACGTACCAGAGTCGAGCCCGTAAAAGACCACCTCCTGACGTTAGCAGAGATCGGGGAACGCACCTGAACAAATAAACCAGAAGAGAGGGAGAGAGAGAGCCAGGAACGTTGAGTAACGCCGAGACCTGTCCGGCAAGGGGAAAAAAAAAAACAGAAAACGAAAGGGCAGCAGCCTTTCCCGCACGCCGGCCGCTTCTTTACGCGGCGGCGACCGCGGCGGTGTCGCGTTCCATTGCCTCTACACACGCGCCCCTATCCGACCGAGTGTGGCAAGTGCAGTTGGAGAATTAAGGCCTCACGCAATAAAAGCACCGCCTGCCTCCTCCACCCTCACGGGCCAGCCCGGGGCCCAAACACGCGAAGGGAATCGGAAGAGTCGTAGCCCTTGGAAGCAATTCATCATTCGGCAAAAGCAAGGCGGCGGCGGCAGGCAGGCAGGACTCGAAAGGAAGAGACACACACATCCACACATCCGCACGCACGCACACGTGAGCAGAGAGAGACGACGCCTCCGCTCTCGTGCCGCCGCGAGCATCCCCCGCACGTCGGAAGGCACAAGGGACAAGCCGTGTTTTATGCTCGCCCCCCAGCGCTGCCCCCCTCTCTCTCCACCAGCGATCCGCAGCCGAACCCCGGGCGCGCGCCCCGAGGCGGAAGAGGGAGAGAGAACCAAAACGAGAGTGAGAGGGAAGGCCAGTCGGAGTGATTAATGAGTGAAGCGCGCGGACCTGAAATCCGTTTTTTGTCCGCGGACACCGGGGGCAATTCATCATTCTGTCGACTGAAATTAACCGGAAAAAGCAGCAGCCAGGAGCCGCCGCAGTCTCCCTCGGGCGGCGGCGACGGTAGGGCCCCCCCTCGTCGTCGTCGACGTCGTCGTCCCGTCTTGGTCCCCGCCGTTCTCACTCCCTCGCATGCTGTGCCATCAGAAAACGCACCGCCAAACGCGAGGCCCGCACAACGCACGCACAGAAGCACGCCGCAGGTCTTCTGAAAGCGCGCACGCGCGCGTGCTCTATGTAGCACGCCGCACGCGAACCCGCCAAACGCGGGCTCGCGCGCTCTTTGAGCTGAGGAGGAAAGAGAAAGAAAGACTTCGAGCCTGCTCTGGTCCCACTGCGTCGGCGAAGACCCCCTTATGAGCTTCTTCGTTCGGCTAGACGCCCCGTACTACGGCCCCGGGCGCCACACACAGCCCCGCTCAACCCTGGCCGGCGCCTCTGTCGCAGCTATCACCACCGTTCCTGCTTTCCTTTCTTCTCCCCGCAAGATGGCGGCGAGAAGGAAAAAACATTCGTAGCTTCGTTGTGTGTACTCTTTGGTGTGTACGTGCCGCCAATAGCGGGGCAGAATTTCTAAATTCTTGAAGATCCGCTTGTGTAAAAAGGCTCAGGGTGACTTGCGTACCCTAATTCTCCTATATTTCGCACTCGAAACCGTTTCAAAGCCTGTCTACTTGTTTTTTTTTTTTTTTTTTCTGTTTTTTCTTCTATGTTCCGTCCACACTTTTTCTAAATTCTCATACCAGTTTGTCTTCCTTTGACGTTCCGCTGAGGGATATTGCAGCATCTGTATAGTGCCAGAGCTAAGTAGATCTTGAATATGAGATTATTACTGAGGCTCAGCAAGCTGCAAGCATGAGTAGCGCCGTCCACTGGTGGCATATAGATTCACTACAGAGGGAAGTGTATTTTTTATCTACCTTTCGGCGAAAGAAACAAGAGAAAATAGCTTGGCGCTAACAGCAAAAGCACACCTGGACGCTCCACTACACGCTGTTTCCGCTACAACTATTCTGCGAAATGCAGGTTCGTACAAAATCATACTCATTTAGCTCCTCAGAGCGGTCATTACCGAACACTCAGTACAAAAGCTTTGACTGTCGTGCCTATCTTTCTTGTAAGGGCAGGATAATACCGCACCGATGTAAAGAAATACTACACGTCTCGCCTTTACGTTTCTTGCTATGCAACCAAACTCATATAAGGCATGTCCCGCTGCCATCGTGACATGTGCAGCCATGAGGAGCGAATATAATCTTATTCGAGACTGACTGAGGAGGAAAGCTGTTTACTCTCATTAGAACTCAATGTTCACCTCGAAGCACTTCCCAGCGCGCTAAAAACGTTTGAGTGACGCAGCCAGCTCCTTCTTCTTCCGGACCGCACACGGCGATTGTGGGTCGCCCACGTCTGCGACCGCCACTCTTCGAGTCCCGGGCGTCTCCGCGGACAGGACGCGCGCCAGCGAGGTACTCGCGCACCTCTCCTCCGCTGAGCTGTGTCCCGTCGTCCGCTAGTGACAGGCCGTCTCGGCAGCGTCACTCAGTCGCTCCGCTCGAGCATGTGACGGTGATGAATGCTCCGGAGACGCGCGACTGGCCACGTGGGGACAGCAATGACGCCGCCGCTCAAGCGCTGCACGGACGTGCGATGGACGAGCCGAGAACACGTGCAGGTTGTGAGGAGTGCCGGAGGCATGTCCCAAGAAATGCCCTAAAGACGACATGCCGTTTTTGCTTTGCTTGCGAGCCGTTCCGGCGCTATTTCACCAACATTGACGACTTTTACTTTTCTTGGAAATGGAAGGGAAATAAGCATGCAGGACATGGTGTCCCACCTGTCTTTGTTACATACGCCGAAGAAGCAAGAGGAGAAGTGAATGAAGAAAGAAAAAGCCCATTAAATGTCCCAGATATGGATGCTTTTTACTCCTGGCTTTTATATGTAGTTTTTTTTTTGTTGTTTTTTTGCCGACATTTTCTGGGTTACGCAAGTCGTTCACTGACCTCTGTATACACATACACGGAACATAGAGCGTTTGATTTTGTATACAATCACTACTAGTAGGCTGGTGAACCGGCATCATGTGACGTATACGTGAACCGTTCAGAGGCCACAAAGAAGAGCTTGTTTTTGTCTAGATGGTGTGCCCTACTGGCATCAGGTCGCGCATGAAAGTCATTCAGAGCATGCTATGCTTATATATGACATCCAGGGAGTCCCGTGAAATAGGTTCAAGATAAGACACAGTGATGCCAGTTAGTCAACTCTCCTGCAACGTAACAAGTCTTGTAAATGAGTTTCCTTAAACCGGCTGTTTTGGCAATCTCAAGTGAAAGCCACGCAGGCGACCATTCCATGCTTTTATGGACTCTCAAGTGGAGCGTCGTCGTCGTCATCATCATCGTCCTGAATACACGCACTACAGGTCAAAGGCTTCCCTAACCCCTCTTCAGTTAACCCCGAGCTAAGTTCAGGTGTTACTTTTTCCCGCTCTTTTTTAAATTGTGAAACTGGCAAGTTGCCTTCTTGCGTCACGCGTATACCTTGACAAATGCCTTTCACTTGTATGCTGTAATTATCCAAAGGCCAGTCCAGGAAATTTCGGGAAATTTCGTATCGGGAAAGTATCGGGAAATTTCGAAAAATGACTTTATCTCAGATTACGCTCAGCTCCAGCAGTGTGGTTTGTAGCCACAAGGTGCAGAACAATCGTAGCGCCGGCAGAAAAAAAAAAAAAAAAAAACAAATATTTACGAACGCTACACGGCGTCTTCACGACAGGCACATTTATTAAAGCTATACTGCATGCATGAACGTCACTGCCTGTAGTGCTTGTGTACTGCAGGAAGAGCAGAACGCTTTAGGAGCTTCCTAAATCCAACCCCATGTTTCTTATTAGCACATTTCCGCACAAGATGTCAGATGAAGTTTGATTATCCTTTGTCCTATTCAGCATTGCGTCCTCCTACGGCAGACATCGTCAGATGACCTCTGCGACTTTATAGGGAAAAAATGTACTAAGCAAAGTATACTTTGCTCTCATTTATAATGGTAAGTTGTGACAGTTCCAATAGGATAACACATGAAAAGAATTAACAAAATACGAAATTAACCTTGAAAAGTATTTAACTTGTGGTACGAAATACTTTCAGAAGTTTCCAGAATATAATGAATTTACGTTACCAACTATTGCGCACAGAATGTCATGAAATTACATTACAGCTACTTTCAGAAATCAACTGCGAATACTGTTTACTTACTTTATAATTTTTGTTACATAGAAAAAGTATCCTGGAATGGTTCGTGCAATCATTTCAGACTTCTCAATTTCCCCACTGCCAGCTGAATCTCAAAGTTGACATCAGAACTTTTGCCCTACTTTGATGACAGGGTGCCCCTACTATCGGATGAATAACAACTCTGCTGATGAATTTTGGGACGGCCTTGTCTTGTACATGATGAAAAAAATTAGAAGGGTTCAACGCTGCTCTTCTTCTTCTTCTTCTTCTTCCCTAGCCCACATATAAAGCCCCGCTTAAACCAAGCCGTATGAACGTGCCTTAGTGGCCTATAGGTGTAACGTGAATGTCAGGTTCCTAGCAGGCTGATTCTGACATAACCTTCCCATGCATGTGAAACGTTAGACCCAAGATGGCAGCTCCTGCCTTGGGACCCCGGACACGGACACGGCACACAGCGACGAGCAGTTAGCCTGGCGTAGCATTGCTTTCGCAATAAAATTATTTGTGGTTTAGCTCTGGTTAACCCTAGTTGAATTGCGAAAGCAATGGCGGAAGCTTCTTTTGCCTGCTGCATTATTCTCCTATCACGCCCTATCAGTGTAAGGTGCTACATTATTGGGAACACTTAAGCTCATCCTTTAAGTGTATGACGCGAGAGCGTAAGCTACCAGCCCACATATAAAGTCACGCTTTGACCAATCCGTATGGACGTGCCAGCATGCCGTAAGGGTAACGAGAATGCAAACGGTTGTGGCAGGCTGATTCTGATATCACTCTCGCATATGAAAGGAGCGACCCGAGTTGGCAGCTCCTGCCTTTTGCAGCACCGGTTCGGGGACCACGGGCACGGAAACGGATACGGCACACAGCGACGAGCGGTTAGACCAGGCGTAGTATTGATTTCGCAGTAAAACTTTCCCAGCCTTTAGTGCAACTTAAAACCGATAAACTGGGTGTCATAACGTCTTTGTTCGTATAAAGCTCCAGCAGCTATGTAACAATCCCCCTCCCAGTTCTAAGGTGTTGGCTAATGCCACGCACACAGCGCCATTAGACCACCTGTGCAACTTCACTGGCTTACTGGCCCAAACTTCTCGCCCGCTGCTCCTGTTTTAGATGTGGCTGAGCCGATGAGCAAAAGATCTAAGCTTTCCTAACACGAAAAAAAGAATGCATTTTCAAAGTATTTTCGACAGTAGTGAACTACTTCTGTTCCTAAGTTGCTTTTCAAAAGTAATTAATTACACCACTAAATTAACAGATCAGATAAATAATTAATTACACTAAAAACTAAGGAAAAGTAATTAACTTACTGTAATCGAATTAAAGTCATTTGATTGCTGTCACGTCTAGAAAAAAAAAAAGTGTTATAGAATCCACCTCATAGACACAAAAGCATTTGTGAATTAAAAGCTTCAACTTTATTTCGAATACTGTTTTTTTCGAGGGTTGGAAATATAACAGCAGCAAATAATGCGCTTACAAACGAAATCCTGATCGAGAAAACGTAAAACCGGCGTTAGCACAAATTTGTGGTTGGTCGCTGCATCCAACAAAAGGCACTCACAAGTGCCGAAGTGATCACACACTGTTCCGCACCATTCAGGCCTGCGCAGTGAGAGCACTCTGGCCCCAAAGTTCAAAGTGATGGGCGGAAGTGTCGTACCATCCGAGTTTTTTTCTGGAGCGAATGCTCATTTCATGGGTTATCTATCATTACATGGCACACGAATTCGCGCGGAACTCGCTCCTAAAAACATGGAATGCCCAAAACGAACAAAAGAAAGGCAGTAAGATGAGGAGCGGAAAGCTTCAGTCGACATGGAAGGTGAAGCACTCCTGCTGGTGAAATTCGATGCTCGACGAGACGAGCTAGCGAGATTTATTGGATTTTGATGGATAGCCTTGATTTAGCCTCCAATTTGCAAGGGCTCAGCAGGGGCATGCGCAGATATTCTGAGCGGGAAATAGAAAGAAGGATGCACGGAGGTCGAGGGAAAGGGGGAAACGAACAGGGACCCAGCTTGAGAGGACAAACTTTTTGCTCGAATTCAGCTTCCAACACGCGAGAGCGAGTGCTGACATAGGAAGCTAGAAAACGCGAACGGTAGAATGCAATCCGGAAAGGCAGTTGAAGGAGGGAAAGGAGACAGGACTGAATGGAGAGGGAGAAAGACGAGGCACCCTAGCTAAACGCCGAACAGAAGATTACTGGAAAGTGAATATAATAAAACAAAGCTCGCAGTCAGCGGTGAACAGCTAGGCAAATAATAAATGAACCGTGAGGGCAAAAGAAGAACGAAGTTCACAGAAGGTGGAGGGAGAGCAAAAGAGCGCATACAAAACTGAGCCGAGGATCGAAACGCAGGGCGGAACAATAACAGCGAGGACGCGAGAATTCGAACAATGCGTCCACAGCATGAATCACGTTCGACCTGAGCTATATAGTCTGTCCCTGGCGTTCCGAAAGCCCTGCAGGTTTCTTTTGGTTTGTTTGCTCGATTTAGGTCTTCAGGTGGTGCGCTGCAGTGTCCCCTAGCGCCGCAGCGATTGTGCGTGTATAGACAGGCTGGCTGGCATAGACCTGCCCGCAGCGCAAAGTTAAATGGGGAAACGACATACCGCGTTCCGCCTACGGATATATGTAGCCGTCCAACAGAGCTCAGTACAGTGGCGGGATGTCGTCGTATAGAGCCGAACGGAACGTCGTTAATCTTCGTATGCTTTGTCGCCGGTCTAGTAGTAGTGCCTTCCACATCTTGCTATAGGCTTTCTCTGTTTTGACGTCTCCGCGGTTCGCGGTTTCTTTTGACTTTTTTTTGCCTCTTTGTTAGTCATTTCTTACTCTTTATTAAACAGAGAGTTTTCGTGGAACATAAGCCGGAATCGTGTGCCCTGATGTATCTACAAGACATCCGAATCAAGTTGTAGCTAATTTGTTGTTTGTATTGCTTATGCAGTAATCTAAACCCCCTATGGCGGCACGTTTCTGTTCTGAGAAGCAATACAAATGCAAAAACAAAAAGAAAAATTCTTTGTGACTGACGAGTGCCCCCTGATTATAAAATGCAACGCAGGATATTTGTGTGTTGTTCAACTAGATGGTCACGTTTCCGTATATTTTAATTTTGGTTTGTTTTAAACGAAAGTAAAGGGTATTCTTAAAATGATTTTAGTGCTTCGAACCCTATAACGCAGCATTACTTGACATGATCTGTCGCAATTTGAGTATTATTATTGTGAACAAAAACTTGCCCGGGAACATTCATGTGGCTTTTATTAGATGTCAAACTACATTTTATTCGGTGGCAACTCAGAATTAAAACTGAAGTGATCGCAATGTTTGCAAAACGCGTACGTTCAAAGGCATTGTGCGCATCGTGCAATGTGGTGCTGCTGTTCTGCCTAACGGAGTGACCATTGAAGAGCTATGGATAAAGGTCTTTGGTGGAACCTTTACCCAGGGACAATCGTAAAATGGTATGTAACATTTAGTCAGGCAAGTAAAAGCAAGGAAAATTTTGCGAATTACAAAGTTAACATCTCCATAACCCCTTAATAGTTTCTGTCATTAACTAAAGCGCGAGAGATACCAAGGCACGAGTTATGCGAAACCGAACAGAAAATGTTCGCATGCACTAAATGTGGTTAGTATGAAAGCCGCACAGCTTGCACCAGGCAGTTCATTACGCAACGGTGTCAAGAACTTCGGCAAAATTTCAGCGCCTAATAGAAGGAAGACTTATTTTCAGAAGGAAGCGAATGGGTCATTCTGACAAAAAACGAAAGTAGACTGCTCATATTGAACAGCTCAGAAGCAAGTTTCTGATAAATTTCTACTTTTATACGCCTCATTCGTATTTATAAGATTGTTTAACGCTGCAACAACTCTAAAACCTTAGCAAGTGAGGTTAGTTTAGCAGCGCAGTTCGGGGAACTAGCGGGAGTTAAATTAGATTACATAAAGCTTACATATGGCGAGGTTATAGGGGTCCAAATGAGGCGTATAATGCGCTGAAGGATGGGTATATGTACTGTCTTGCCGAGGCTCAGCGGTCAGACGGGAGAGGCGTAAACTAGGAGTAGGGATCCTTGTCGATAAACATATAGCCGGTAACATAGAACAGTTCTAATTAATTAGAGATTGGCGGGCATCGTAATTACCTTAATAATCAGTATAAACTGCAGGCTTTCCATGCTTACACACCTACCAGGCAGTCAAAAGCTTCTACGAAGATGTAGAATTGGCAATTGGGAAAGTAAGAATGCACTGATCACGACAAAGCATTTGACACAGCGAAACCACCTCAGCCTTACAGGCATTGCGAAATCAGTGTGTAGATTAGTAATATGTAAAAGTACTGGAAGATATCTGCAGGGGCTGCACAGCAAATATATAGTTCTCCATAAAGAAAGTAATAAAATTCTCATAAAGGAATGTGTCGGGCATGGAGACAGAATCTCTCCAGCACTATTCGTCGCTTGCCTAGAAGTATCGAGACAATTGGAAAGGGAGCATGCTAGGGATAAGCGTTTATAGAGAATACTCCAGGAATCTGCTATAGCTGATGACACATGCCTTGCTGTGTAATAGACCAACTGCAAAGAATGATTAATGACCTAGAGAGCGAAAGTAGAAATTTATGTCTAAAAATAATACGTAGAACAATAGGGTAATTTTTGACAGCCTCAGAAAGGAACAGCAGTATAGAAAAGATAGCGAAGCACTGGAAGTGGTAGGCGGATATGACTACTTAGGACAGGTAGTAACCGCAGATCCCGACCATGCATAAATGGGAAATAACTAGAATAAAATGAAGATGGAGTGCATTTGACAAGTAAGTTTACGACTAGAGCTTACCGGTATCGCTCAATAGAAAAGTAGACAGTAGTTTTACCTTACCTGTACTCATCTATGAAGCAGAAATGGGGTGGCTAACGAAAATGGTTCTATGCTTAGTTGAGGACAACACAGAGAGGTATGGAACCGAAAATGGTAGGGGATAATATTAAGAGGCAGGAGGCGTGCAGAGTAGATCAGGGAAATAACTCGACTTACTGACATTCGATCGAATCGAATCAAGAAGAAAAAATGTGCATGGACAGGCCACGTATAGTGCGGAGAGAGGATAACCGATAGTCGAAAGAGGTAAAATATAAGTGAACGAAAGCTTAGCAGGAGAAGGCAGACAGTCAGGTAGGCGGATGAGGTTAAGAAGTTTGCAGAGGTCAAGTGGATGCAGCTAGCACAGGACCGAGTCAATTGGAGAAATATGAGAGAGGCCTTCACCTGGCAGTGGGTATAGTCCGACTGATGATGCATTTGACCCACAAGAGGTCAATATGTAAGGATAGACTCAACAGGAATCGCGAGAAGGAGGTAGAAACATCTCTGGGACCTTGATTAAAAACGGCTTATTGGAGGTGAAGACGCTTCTGCTTGGACGAGAATAACGAGTTCGACAACGGCGCTGGAGCGGTCGGATTGTGTACCATAGGGCGCAGCGTCGTCCGGAAAACGTCCAGAATGCGCTATGCACACAGGCCTCAAAATAAAGAATTCTGAAGCATCCGACATTCGAAGCAAATGCTCCGTAACCTTTTTTGGACGCCTAGAACTCTCATAGCTAACGTCTCATCATAGCTATCGACGCCGACATAACGCAGAACGCTAAATACCGCAGCCATGGTAAAAGACCACACACACACACACACACACACACACACACACACACACACACACACACACACACACACACACACACACACACACACACACACACACACACACACACACACACACACACACACACACACACACACACACACACACACACACACACACACACACACACACACACACACACACACACACACACACACACACACACACACACACACACACACACACACACACACACACACACACACACACACACACACACACACACACACACACACACACACACACACACACACACACACACACACACACACACACACACACACACACACACACACACACACACACACACACACACACACACACACACACACACACACACACACACACACACACACACACACACACACACACACACACACACACACACACACACACACACACACACACACACACACACACACACACACACACACACACACACACACACACACACACACACACACACACACACACACACACACACACACACACACACACACACACACACACACACACACACACACACACACACACACACACACACACACACACACACACACACACACACACACACACACACACACACACACACACACACACACACACACACACACACACACACACACACACACACACACACACACACACACACACACACACACACACACACACACACACACACACACACACACACACACACACACACACACACACACACACACACACACACACACACACACACACACACACACACACACACACACACACACACACACACACACACACACACACACACACACACACACACACACACACACACACACACACACACACACACACACACACACACACACACACACACACACACACACACACACACACACACACACACACACACACACACACACACACACACACACACACACACACACACACACACACACACACACACACACACACACACACACACACACACACACACACACACACACACACACACACACACACACACACACACACACACACACACACACACACACACACACACACACACACACACACACACACACACACACACACACACACACACACACACACACACACACACACACACACACACACACACACACACACACACACACACACACACACACACACTCACACACACACACACACACACACACACACACACACACACACACACACACACACACACACACACACACACTCACACACACACACACACACACACACACACACACACACACACACACACACACACACACACACACACACACACACACACACACACACACACACACACACACACACACACACACACACACACACACACACACACGCGCGCGCGCACGCGCACGCACACGCACACACACACACACACACACACAAAGATATATGAGCACAAGGAAGCTATTAACAGAGATGCGGAAAGACATGTTCTTCCCGTGACAAGTGCGAGTATAGGAGCCGCCGTGCAAATGTATAAGAGGCTATCGGGCTCCGCTACCCAGTAGCCATCATCATCGGTTCTGTCAACTGATCTTGCGAAAAAGTGCTGCTCGGACCGCTCCACGCATCGCCATACGCAACGCGCCTGCAACGTAAATCGGGAGGTTTAGCGGTATCCAAAAGGAGCAAGTAATAGCAGGTGACGCGTGTGAATCACTGTTCGCGAGTGCATGTGTTATAAACGCAATGGAACACTAATCGATTGAGATATAGTGAGACCCTTCATACCAGTGTCCATTATTGAGGCCAGTCGAAAAAAACTCTAGAACCGTGTCAAAACAACGACAAAATTTTCTGTAGTCCTAACGCTTCCCAAATTTTCTGTCGTAATTGTCACAATTTTCTGTAGTTTGCCAGTGGTACTCTGTGGAACGTTTTCTGTAGTACTTTTCTGTTGTAACTACAAAAAATTCTGATGTTACTACAGAAATTCATATTGTCCCATATAGATGAACTGTCAAAAACCAGGCAGAAATTCTGTCGTGACAAGCGAAAATTTTCTACAGTTTTTTTTTTTCCAACTGGGAGGTACGGAACAAACTCTTCGGGAAGTTGGCCGATTTCCAGAACTGCGAATTGAAAGATTTACAATGAGGTCTACCGTGAAAAGCATAGCCTTAAAAGAGAAGCGTAATCAAAGGTAGCGGAAGTATAGTTGATAAGTTATACTCTCCTGTGGTCACAACGGGTAGATACAGGTCGGTGATGATGATGGTCGGGATGAGGTCGTTGAAGTCTTGAAGAGGTGTCATCACGTACATCATGGTCCAATGAAGATTATTATTATTATTATTATTATTATTATTATTATTATTATTATTATTATTATTATTATTATTATTATTATTATTATTATTATTACACCAGTTGACAGAAAAAGAAAAAGAGTGAACATGGTAGGTTAGCCGTCCTCAAAACTATTCAATGCATCTATCACCGAAGCAAATTACGTGCAATCGTTAGATAAGGGTGCGATGCTGAATGAATGCCGCTTTCTACTAAAAATTAAAAAAAAAAAAAACGTAGAGCTTGACCATCATGCCATTTGTAAACAACTTTTTATCGATGGATGCCCTATGAGCCTGTTCGCAGAGCAAAGAATCCACAGGTATAACAGTGAGCTCAATTAAGCATTACGCCTTTGTGTATGCTGGAACATGTTGGACAAGACTTCTTTACTGTTGTAAGGGACTATAGGCTCGCGACAACAGCAGAGGTTTAAAGCATATGTGTACCGTCTGGTCGAGGATGTCTCAGCAGCAGTCCGGAAGCAGGGTCGCCAACCCTGCCCCCTCTCCCCTCCACTCACTCACTCACTCACTCACTCACTCACTCACTCACTCACTCACTCACTCACTCACTCACTCACTCACTCACTCACGCACGCACGCACGCACGCACGCACGCACGCACGCATGCATGCACGCACACATACGCACATAACCGGCACAAGTATAGCAAAATACTACATCTGCGTTTTCTGGTAACGTGAACGAACTTTGAGTAAATTGCTTAGTTAATTGTGTAACACCCAGTAGAAGTATTTCCTTCTTCCTTTTACGTAAGGGTTCTCGAAGGCACTCGACCGACTGATACATTCAGCAAGATACATTCCGAATTTAGAGCTCCAGCGGCAGAAAAAAGTGGTCGTGAAATGAAGCAAGAGCAAAATGTGCTCTTCGAAGTGGACTTTACGAACTGGACTCCTGTGCTGCTTAGCTGAAAGCTGATTGCAATCTATAGAGGAAAATAAACAGTAGCGTTCTCGCCAGCGAGACCGGAAATAAACGAGGAGCGTGAGAGAGAAGAACGAAATAGTAAAAACAGGCAAAATTAAAGACACAGATAGGGATCGAAGAAATCCGGGGATGCTGAAAGGCTTCCCTCCTCAATCAAAGACGACTTCCCTAAAATCAAAACGGCGTTTGCCAGCGCCACATCGCAGCCTTTCATCATTTTTTTCTTTTTTTTCTCTCTGAACGTGTCCTTCCCCTTTTAAGCCAGCGTCTAGTGACGCTGAGGAAGCTTTGGGGGAAAATCTCTCCCAGCTGTACGACGGGGAGGAAGGCAGCCGGAAGAGGAGAAAACGGGAAAGAAAAGGGAACAGCCCGACCAAGTTGGTCCCTACCACTTTCCCTCGCGCACCTCCTACGCTTCGATTGTTTGCCCAAGTGGCCGGGTTGCTTCCTTTGTTTCTTCTCTCAACTCCCCCTTATCCCCAGTTTACTTTCCCCACTTCGAACCCACCGACAGTCGGCTTTCGCACCACCATAGCAGGCGGTGACTTGGCTCCGCGACAGAAAGCAGAATCGTCGCGTCCCCCGCAAAATCAGCGGTGGCAGAAACAACAGCAACACGCGCGGGCGGCAAGCGCTCAGAGGGGTTCAGTTCGGGTGAGAAACCGGGCTGCTGCTTTTGATGTTGCTGCCTTAGCTTGTGTTTCCGCCACTGCCAGAGCAGCAGGCTGCTGCAGTCACGGCGTATAACACAAGACTCGTGCGCAAGGGAAGCGGCTTAACCACCTCGCGCGGAAAACGCGCTTGCCGAAAAAGTATAACGAGACAAGGGCGCCGGGCTTTCGTGCAGCGGCAGGGCACAGGGAGACCTTTCTCTTGGTTTTTATCCCTTTCACGTGGTGGGAGTGTAGACTTCGGCTTGGTTTGGCGTCACGAGAAGTAGACGTGCCGAGAGCAGCTCCGCGAGCTCGGAAAGATGAGGAATGCCCTCCATTTCCGTAAACGGTTCCTGCCCCAGCGAACAAGTACGCGTGCATACGTTATAGCGTGAAGAGACGGTTTTTCTTTGCGGCTGCTCATTTCCTACTTCCCTAATCGGTCACGTCTCCCTAATCTGTGTTTACGTCACTAATTTTAAGAGAAGGAACTCTTGCTATACTTAACGCTCTATTTCATATTTTTAAAACTGTTTATGGCGTTGTGGGAGAGCGTGTGTTATTTCTAGTGAGTGTAAAGTTACCCAGTGTTGCTTAATGCGTTCAGCGGCCCGTGATGAAACTAGGGTGTGAAGAACCATGCGCATACTAGAGATAAACAAGATGACATTTAGCATCCATTATTTCGCTGATCGAGTTCAGAGAAAATAATTCTTACAGCATCCAGTAGCGCCACGTGTGTACTTCATTATACAGAAACAATAAAATAACAAGATAAACGGTTACAGTAGGATGAAAATCGCATTGCGCTTGCAGATATAAAGCACGAAAAACAATTTTTATTTCCTTAGTGAGTGACGCTTACATTTACGCCACAGGTAATGCTGCCATATAGTCCGACGGGAGCTGTTTACACCAGCTTCACCATCAGCAGCACTATCGTCATCATTGTCGCCTTTATCATAATATGCCCGATTAACCTATACACCAAGAAAAAGGTATTTCCCAATGACAATAGCTCAGCACTTACTAGCTAAGCCAGCTGCAGTCACTCTCTCCCCATAAATTTGCTCATCTCATCTCTCCAACCGACTCTCCGGGGCGGGGACCTTTATATTGGCAGAAGTCGCTCAGTTCCCAACTTGTACGTCATTAGTTAAACCTCACCTGAACAAACTACTACGCGGCACCGCCCAACGCCACACGTTGGCTTCGATCACATCCCACCGACCATTAGGTATAGGTTTTTTTTTAAGAGAGTCCTGAACTGAGGGTCCCACAAATGTTTTTCCTAGTTCGCCTTTCCGACTACCGGCAATGTGTTCCCTTATAGAGTCAACCCTGTTACCTTCAATATCGTACAATGTCTCTCTTTACTACACCTTAACATCGCAACACTTCAACGTATTGCTCACCTTTGCCTTGCTCTAGCCAGTAATGCAAAGGTAATGCAAATGTTAGTACTTCATTAAGAATGTAATATAGTTCTGATAAGAAGACTTCAGGCAAAGGACACGTTCTCTTCAGTACTGCTCATCGCTTGCATAGAGGAAGTATTTAGGGACCTGAACTGAGAAAAGTTAAGAATAAGGGTAACGAAGAATCCCTAAGTAAGCTGAGATTCGCCGATGACATTGTCTTTATTACGTTCTGGTCGCGCGTGCCTGGGTATCGCACCGCTGCCATTAGTTATTAGGTTTGTGGCTCGCGTGCTCAGCCCACCGCTGACGCCAGTTGTTACATGCGGCGCGCGGCCCCTCGGTAGCGTTGGCCTGGCGGCTCTGTGGCTCGGCGAACGGCATCAACGGTCCGAGCAAAGACGAGGCGTCTTCTAACGAAACAACAACCTTTACTACAACATCGTGAAGGAACGGGCAGAGAAGCTGACCCGGAGAGATTACAGACACGTTCACATAGCTGGTGTCTAGTGTCGTCTCCACGGCGCGTCAAAGTAGTCTCTGTCTCAGCGGAGCCTGCCGCTGCCTTTTATAGGTATGCCAGTTCACAGGGAAAGGGGGAAGCCCTCACAGGGAAGGGAGAGTCAAAAACGTTTGGACAAGACGGGATGACTCAATCGCAGGTGGTCCGACCGCATCTCCTCCACCTCCTGCAGACGGGTGAGGGCGACGCACTCTCCCTCGAGCTCCAGGCTTGGCCGGCGTTTGCACACACACGCACGCACACACATTTGGCGCGTGGCAGGATCATGTCGAGACTTGCCTGCGGGAGGAAGCGTTGGGCGGCCGATGAACGGCGCCGAAATGGCCGATCCGCTCGCGGTTCTGCCTGTTGCTATGCGGTGGCCGCGTCAGCTGTCCCACTTGTCGGTGGCGAAACGTAACACCTTGTTCAATAGCTCAGGCGTTGAATTGGAAAGGTTCGCTAATGGCGTAAAGGAAAAGAAAAATGGTATAGTCCTAAAAATAAATGTGCAGAAGATTAAAGTAATGTTCAACAGCCTAGGTAAGAAACAGCGGTCTACGGATAGGCATAGGCGCTGCAAAAGCAACATGTCTATTTAGGAGAGGTATAGAGAGGTATAGTGCAGGCTGCTAAAGAGAGGTGTCAGCGAAAAGCTGCTGCAAGAAAGCGACAACGTGCACAAGAGACAGTGGAAGAACGTGAAGAACGTCGAGCTAAGCCTCGTGTACAATACGAAGCTCGGCGACTGCGTTCTAGCTCTCCGAGTGCTTCCACCTCGTCGGCTACTGATGAACGCATGACTGCTCAGGAACGCCGCAATGCCACCAAGCGAAGACAGCGCGCTGAAGAATCGCCGGAAGAACAGTCGTAACCATTGTGTGTCATGTGTTACTCTATAGCCAAATTATCGAACCACACAAGCCACGCCACAATCGAACATGCAAGCGTAGCCATGCGGCCATTGCTAACGCAATTTACCAGGCTTAACCAGAGCTAAGCCACTGGCATTTTTAATTGGCAGATCTATGGGTCAAATTTGGGGGCTCGGATGATGGTATGGTCGAATATTGTCAGGGGAGGCGAGACAAGGAGATGTGACGTCACTGGTGGATGTTACACTTTCCCTACTAAGTACAGCTCTCAATAGTTTCCGCTAAATATAGTCAGAAATTTAAGCCAAAGTTCACCATATCGCGATAATACTGCGTTCAAAAAAAAAAAAAAGAAAACGTCGAACTTTTCTTTCCGAAGAGTTCGCTATACATTCGACAGTCAGGACAGTGAAATTTTCTTTTACTACTATCATCCCCCCCCCCTCCCCTTCTTTTCGACGCTTATGTGGTCAATGCATTTTAGGTAGAAACTCGCCGCCTTTCGTTACGTATTGACCGGACTCACTTTAATCCTGTCCGTCACCTTGTGATATGTGAGTTCCGCTGCTTTTTAGAGTTAGCCGAAGCGCAACCAGTCTTCCGAATTATTGCGTTTCACGCCGGAGGATCGAATAGCGCATGCGTTTAAGAGGACCGGTCACGGTGTCCAAGTTAACAAGTTTGACGTGGGCGCAATGATGAGTTTTTACTGTACAACATATGAGTAGTTCGTATAGATCCACCAAGCGAAGATGAGGCTGCAATGTGTGGCTCTATACTTCGTCTGAGAAGCGAAAGGTATAAAAGAATACTAACAGATCGAAGGGACGGGATCACGTCATAATTACTAGCCTTCAATCTGCAGTGGGCGCCGCTCAACCCTTCCACAAAATTTAGAATATGAAAAAGAAAATGATACATCCGATTATGTCCGGCAGCCGAGAGGGAGATATCAGGGATTATTCAACAATGGGAATCAAATATGGACTGCCAGTGTACGTATATTCACAGTTGTATGGACCCCCTCTACTCGTTGAACGCAGCGTTCAGAAAGCGAATTCGGCCGATTAAACGCAAAGATTGAAACCGAGCGGCTCTTTAAAGGTGGCCCAGAGGCCGCACCCGTGCCATTGTTTCTCCGCAGATTACCGGAGCCGAAAGGGAAGCTTAGAGCACCGCGCGCTCACGCTTCGCCGGACGACTCACCCCTTCATTCTCCCCTTTTCCCCTTTTTATTCGAGGACAGGGTAAGGAGAAATAGGGAGCCAGGGAGGTAAAGGATTCTCACACACAACACCTTCCTATAGCGCGAACCTTCTTTCTTCGTCTCTCGTTCAATCGTCTTCCTTTCTTCGATTTCTGTCCGCTTCTGCAGGGCCGCGACGTAGACTGCCAGTCGCCGCCAATCAAAAAAGACAAAGCCGTCAGCGAAGCATACAGACGGAACGGGAATCATGGGAGGCCGTCTGGAGCGCGGGGGAACACCGGGGTCCCGAAGAATAAAGCGCCGCATTAAGATCCGGGCGCCAGGTCTGGTAGCTGCGCTTCTGGTCACATAATCGGTCATTATTTGCCGCTGCTGTCGCTGTACCGAAAACGGGTGTGAGACTCGAGATAAAAGCCAGGCAACGAGAGGATTTCTTTGACTCGTCGTGCGCAGGCATAGCCGCTTCCCCGTGGAGTTTGCCCTTTGCGCGGATTACTTTCGGGTTCGGGAGCGCTTGCTAGCAGAGGCTCCATCCTGGTAGCTTCTCCTGCTTTTCAAGAACGCTTCTTTCTTCTGTAAAATGCAGCGTTTTCAATCGTTTACTTGTTTCTTTATAGCTGCCTTTTCGTCTTCATTTATTCGGGCGCACCGTTTCTTCCTCAATATAATGTTATGTATACTGAATTCCATTTCATAAAGGTCTTATTCAAGAGCCGAAAATCCCTTCTCCAATCAGCATGCAAGCATTAATGCCGTACTGATCTTAGAATGTACGTAAAAGAGGTCTAAAGATTCCGAAAAAGGAAGAACGACGCTTCGTATTCACACATGAATGTAGTTAACCTGACCATGATTAAGTTAATCAGACAATGGAGAATAAAAGAATACCTGCCTTGTGTAGAGTGTAAGCGTATGTCAAAAGCAAGTGGAACATATTTATGAATGCATTGAGATGGCCGCAACACACATTATTTTACGCGTGTAGTAGTTGTATATAATCACACTGAGAGCTGAGCAGAATATACTTCGAAGACAAAAGCTATGACGAATGATGGAACATAGGTGCAGATCCGAGACCTTGCAATGCTCAGGCCAACAGATTAGCTTCTACTCTTCTGCTTTCAACGCGAGGAAATAAACTTCGCAAAGTCTAACCTCAGCTTTAAAATAACCGAGGAAAAATAAAACTCCCATTCGGCACGCGTAGAGACCATGGACATACATATACCGACTTTAAATAAACTACTTTCACGCCTTGTAACAGCGCGTTTGAGGACCACATTTGAGGGTATGGCATACAGGAAGCGGTACCCGTTACCGCACGCAACGCAATTTTTCCTTTTGTCCAAAAGCAAAACTACGACCGCGCAGTGACGCGATCTGCAAAGCGCGAAGCATTAACAACTCTGCCAAAATTATTTCCTTAGTTTGCTCCTTTCATTTCCTCCGTGTTTCCTGCAACAGGGGGCGAAGACTATAGTTCCACGTTCCGTTTCGACGCTATCTCCTCGCGACTCACGCCGCTTTTCAACTTTTTCAAAAACATAACAGCCCCTTCTCCCGCCTTGCGCCGAGCAAAGCCGCGTGTGGCGCGTACCTAAAAGCGTGTGTTGGACAAAACAAAGGACTGCGCCGTGTATACACCGTGCACCGTTGCCTCTGAACACGCGAAACAGCACACGCATAGCGGCTGCGCCGGCGGAGGCAACGTGCTCTCCAGTTACACAGTGGCGATTTTATTGTTTTCTTTTCCAAGGCGCGCGCGAGAACCGCCGAGTTGTTAGAGAGAGAGCTCGCGACGCGTTTTATCATGCAAACGAAGCGGCCGAGATTCAGCCGCATGCGTAACGCGCGGAGGCTTTCTGTGTGCGACTCTGCCGTAGCTGGCTGGCGACTCCGCGTGGCGACAAAAGGCAAAACAAGTGAAGTCGGCGTGTTGCTCTTTGTGCTCTTTTGTTGCATACACAGGCTAAACCCTTTAGGAGCCAGCGGAACTCGTTATCGACGCGAGGGCACATGTTTCGGCAGCAAGCAGCGCGGGCTGTTGCATGCATGTGCGTATGTGTGTGTGCGACTTTAGACTGGCACTGTATACCTTGTGTGCGCGCGTGTGGTACGCGTGCGGCAGGCGCGCAGTGAAAGCCAGAAAGTGAAATTTTTGTGGCTTGTCTGCTCTTCTACGTGGAATCTGCGAAAATAAAATATTTGAGTACTTCCTGGAAAGTGCAGCCTAGCTGAGATATTCGCTCAGGCTAACCAGACAGATGACCTATGTGCGAACTTTCGGCTAAAACTCTTTCTGCTCGCTTGCCGTGATTGGATCCGTGCATTGCGCGTCGTAGTGGTCGGCGTAATACCCCACCTGCCAGCCAGCCATGGTTAAGCCGTGGCACAGCAAAACGCCACCTGTCAGGGATAGTATGCGGTAGAGTATAGGGAAATAGGGACCTCTCTCCCTTTGTTTCGGGGAAGAGAAGGAAAGAGGATGATTGGCAACGGGTGGGCTATGGGCTCGGACTGCGTGGCTAGAGCGAAAAAATATGCAATCATCATGGAGATATCACAGGAAGAACCCGGAGGGTGGCGATCATGGAAGGAGGTACTATGACGAGGGCTAAATAATGCGTAACGCGTACCTAGTGGTACAAGAAACCAGAAGGTTACGAAGTAGAAGGCTACGAAGAGAGCGTAGGGATGCATCCCGCAGAGAGCGGGTTTAAAAGCCAGAGGAGAAGGATGTGCTTGAAGTGTGAGGAGAGCAGCCGCGGAGGAGAGAAAGGTTGAAGTATAAAATAGAAAGGGGAGGAGGAGGGTACGGTGGTGGCCGTGGACGCTGTGAGCTAAAATTCACGAGCATACCTCTGGGACCTGGCATGTCACGAGGATGGGGAATCGAACCTGGACCCTTGTCATCACCAAGTTGATATGAAGCCGATGAAAACAGGAGAACAGAGGACAGAGCGATGCTCGATGACAGTGTGACGACGTTTAATGAATATGTTAGCGGGCCTAGCGCGCGTGCTCCTGCCCGCGCCACTGCCATCTTCTTCCATCTTGGCCCGTAACATGACCCGGGGCCACTGAGCGATCGTCCCGATCGTAGACGAGGAAGTTTACCGATGATGATTCCATGGCATGATGCTGGGCGTGTCTGGATGCTTGAAGAAGAAGAAGAGGAAGGAAGAATAGAACGGCTTGCCGGCACGGTGATTCCCGATGAACCTTGGCCCAGGACACTCTCGGGCCACACGTTGCCACGACTCGATGGCGGAGGCCAAGGCACGCACCGCATGGCATAGGCAGGGGAGGATGTGTAGCGGTGTTTTGGGTTGTGGGGTCGTTGGCCGGCACATCAGGTCAGTGGGGTCACATATGGTCGTTCGGGTCTCTCCTTGTGTCTTGTGGTCATCTGTGGCGTCTCGGGTTAGTCTCTCCTTCGTCGTGTCTTGTGGTCGGGGCGGGGCGGGGGGACGGGGCGGAGGAACGGCAAGGTCTTGCTGGGTCCGGCAGGCTGGGGAACAGCCATGCGATGCCTCCTAACCTTTCGCCGACGGCGCAAGAAGTCGCAGGGCGCCGAAGCTCCGGACCAGGATGACGGGGTAATGATGAAGTACCTAGCACCTCCAACCAAATGTTACGTGGCGGCAAGCCGATGAAAACAGGAGAACAGAGGACATAGCGATGCTCGATGACAGTGTGATGATGTTTAATGAATATGTTAGCGGGCCTAGCGCGCGCGCTCCTGCCCGCGCCACTGCCATCTTTTTCCACCTTGGTCCGTAACAACATAGAGCGGTTGAAAAACCAAACATTACAAAAACCCAAGCCTTACTCATATATACTCAATATGTCTCTGACAAAACTTAGAGAAGTTTCGATATGATATTACCAAGAAAGATTGAGACCTTTATTCTTTGAAAGACTGCAATATTGCTTATGAACTGTTTATTGATATTGTGAAAGGTGCCCGGCAAAGCATTTTTCATATATACAACCAAAAAGTATTCGTGACGTATAAGGAAACCGTGGCTTACACGCAATTTATCAAAGCGAATCAAGGAGAAAAACAAATTATGCAATAAATTCATGCCCCCGCCGCGGTGGCGGAGTAGTTAAGATGCCTGACCACTATGCCAGAACACCCAGGTTCGAACCCGACCACCGGCAGCTGCGTTTCGATGAAAGAGAAACGGAGAGGCATCCGTATTCTGTGCGATGTTATCACGTTAAAAATCCCCAGGTGGTCGAAACTACTGTGCAGCCCTCCACTACGGCTCCTCTTTCTCTCTTTCCACTTTCACTCCCACCCTCCTCCCTTCCCTTACGCGCCAGTTCAGGTGTCCGCAGAAAAAAAAGTGTGACAGATACCGCGACTTAGCTGTAAACGAACTTATTACTTGTTATTAATAAATGTATTAAATGCGGGGATCCTGAATTGTTTGCTACTTTCAAAGCCTATCGAAAAAAGCTAAACAATGACATTAGGCTTGCTAGGAATCGGCATTTCTGTGAATATTTTCAAGGATGTGGTAATACAGACCTATTATGGAAAAAACAATTCGCTGTTGAAGCCCTCGAGAAAGGATGACGGCATTAAAACGATAACATGTGGCGATAGTGTGTTCACGGGGACAACTCCGTTGAATGCTTTTAACAGCTTCTTCACAAATGTGACAACCATGCCTTCTGACAATACTGATTATCCTCACATCAACGATCGCATAGAAAATAGCTTGTTCCTTCATTCTGTTCCTGAAGCTGAGGTTATACCGACATTTTGGGACTTTCTAATAGCTAAACGTGTGACACGGATGGTTTCCAGATCTGGCTAATTAAGCTTGTTCTACACTAACTTATTTCTTTATCTCATGTTTTTTAAATGGCACATTTCCTAATAAAATGAAGATGGCTAAGGTAGCAAGAAAGGTGACAAGAATTCCTTCATAAATTACCGACCGATTTCTCTTCTTCCTATCTTTTCTAAGTGCCTATGAAAAGCTTATTTCTTACCCCCTAGAAAAATTCATTGAAAAAACAAACAAACAATATAACAGGAAGGCAATTCGAATTTCGCAAGAACATATACACTGAGCCTAGCGCTTCTCCATTAAAAAGAGCGCATCTCAAGACTGTTTTGAAAAGAACCATATCGTATACTAGGCATTTTCATATACTTCAGAAAAGCATTTTACTCTCTAAACCAAAAATTGCTGATTTCAAAGTTGGAAAAGTCTGAAATTAGAGGCCATCCACTACGAACGTTTAGAATCCTACCTTTCGGATTGTGCACAATGTACCATCTTTGCCAAAAGTACCCAGGCTGCAGGGTCTGCTTCTCAGCCGTGTGGTAGTAGATTCATATCACATCTGAAGCTTTAAATCTATGAAAACTTAAGGCAAGCGCATATCCTCACTTCTTAATGATTTGTTGTTTTCTGAGAATACTTATTGGCTTTATAATACAAGTGAGAAGGGAAACATGCAGCTTGGTTATTTCGACAAAGATGGTACGTGCTTCAAGCATTAACGGCCTTGAGTTTAGCTTAAGTAATATTAAGTGTGGAGTACCACAGGGCACCATATTTGGGTCTTTGCTCTTCAACTTGTATATTAACGATACAGTAATCATCACTGGCCAAGATGGCAGTAGTATTTGCCTCTCCGCGAATGCCTACGATGCCTTGATAGACAAAGGAAATATTACTTTATCGCAACTACACACCTAGACAGAACGAAACGAGATCAAACAAACACAAATAAAAGCCGAGCTGTTATCTTCCGACCAAAGAACAAATGTCTGCATTCTAATAAAAAAACTACTATTACATTAAAAAAATATTGAAGTAGCACACAGATTTCAAACGATCGGAGTCATTTTTCATGAAACGATGTCACGGGATCATCATGTAGGTACTATAATGCCGAAAATCACTTGAGTTGTATATATATAGGACACTTGCATCGTTTCAAGACAATACTTCCAGCAAAGATCAAGCAAATCATATATAAATCGTTGTTTTTGTCTCATCTGAATTATTATCGCCTTCTCTGGGACCCGACCACACTAAACAATCATCAAAGAATTTACCTGCTTCAAAAGAAAGTGATAAGATTCATGTTCCTGCTTAATTTCCACCAGAGTACAAACCGGCACTTTGAAGATGCATGTATTACGAGAAGGTTTGATATCTATTGTTTTCAGTTGTTTTCGAGGTATAAAAAGGAGCAGCTTCGTTATACTGATTATTTAGGAACAAAAGCCTGCCCAATGCCGAGCGAAAAGCTGTATCAGACGAGAAAACACTCTCTGTGGCAGATTAAAACTCCAAGAACAACTACGGTTTATGAATCATTTATTCCTAGCTACCGAACCACCTAAACAAGTTACATCATAAAAATAATGAAATAATTAGTACACCGATCCGTGATGTCCGTAAGCCTTTCATGTGAATTAATGAATAGCGTGGTTGTATATTGTTCTCCTTTTCCCCCTTTCATTACAATATGTGCATCAGAAATTTTTGAAAATATCTTTTCTAATTTTGACATTTTTTACTAATTTGTATTCAATGTTACCCTGATGCCTTTGTACATGTAGGGGCCGATGTCTCGTCAAGCCCTCAAGCTTTTTTCCTCGGCCCTTTTCATCGCTGTGATGAATAAATCTGTGATTTTATTATTACTGTTCAGATCGCCTACTCGCACTCTTGTCCTTTCCATGCCTCGATGAATCATAACGTACTGCCAATTGGTGTCAAGCTAACGCAGGCTGTTAACATAAGCGCACACGTTCCTTACCACCGAGTCAACAAGGAATGCAACATGTCTGGACGGCGGACGCACAGCTACATGCAGTTCTGCTCGCAGCAGTATACATGCCAGGGCTGCCTCTCCATGCCGATTTGGTGCCCGTTGTGCCGTTAGGCTTCCGCCACATTGCGGGGGCAATATCAGGGTGGCGGATGAAAAATGGTCGCTCACTTGGGTCCGGTCAGTTAATCCCTCGGCGCCGGCAGAGACTGACCCAAGCCCCGTCGGGCAGCACACGGACCTTTTGCGAATGACCCTGCCAAAGCTCGCCAATAGAGACGTCACGTGAGAGCAGAACGTGGGGTGCGTGCCAGACAGCGAAGAGCTTACGGACGTGGAGAAAGCGCTGCAGGGGCGGGGCGTCACTGTAACTCTTTATTTCGTTGTTTAATGCGCAGAATAAAGCTTTCTTGTTGTCATTGGTGCACATTGTTATTCAAAATTTTAGTGCCTTTCTTATCTATTTTTTCTTATATGCAGAAACTCCACGTTAATGAATGCCTTGATAGACTGATTGGTTGACGGATTGAGTGATTCACAGAGGAAGGTGTCATTGAAAAGAGAGAGAGAAAAAAAAACATATTGCAAGGTTTAACGTGGCCAAACCTAGTATAACATGCGAAGGCACTAGTCTGGCACTGTTTACCTTACATAGATGGTAGATGTAAATGAAGTTATCGCTGTCTTCTCGCAATAACCTTACCAGAGATACGCTCATTAGGAGGCGGGTCATGTTGTACGCTGCCCAAGGAGCGCCATAGATATAAAACCAGGCTTTAACCAAGTCATATACGGGCTTGCCTGCGTGGCCCAAGGGCACCTTGTCTAATACCCCGGTCAGACGAGCAAGTTTAGTGTCACTTTCAACGAGTGCACTCGCCTTTAGTGTCATTCGCATCGTGTCACACGATGAACTTTAATGACACTCGCTGCCGAACACACTCAGCGCAAAGTGAGTTTGGGGAACTCACTACACTTTGTCCGGCAGGCGAGTGTGTAGTCTCGACAACAGGGCACTTCATATTACTCATACATTTTTTGAGAATTACAATGTTTTGAAATGTTTGTCGTAATTTTATGAGCGTTTCTATTAATAGGCAAGGGATTTAAGCTGTCACCAACTAAAAACAATGCGCACACTTGAATAGCTACCCTCGCTCTAAGTGCTTGCGCTAAGGCGAAGGCGTTCGTCTGCTGCTGCACCTCGATGGTATGCGGTATCTCAAGCTGCATCAAACAAGTTGGAGTTATTTGTAACCCAATCTCTAGAATGTCGTCACTTGACACGGCAGCATTTCGCTCAAGCGCCGGCCGAAGACAGCACCGCTTTTGCTCCCACAAGCCGCCAGCTCCAAGCCAGCACCTTTACGGTGCATCCGGCCCCGCTGTCACCGGCGTCAGAAAAGTGTGCGAGAATTCGTTTTTTCCGTAAATAATAATCCCTGGAGTAAATCAATGTCAGAAATTATTCCTTCTTGGGGATCGTTGACCCGTACCGAGTCGCGAGCAGGAGTAATCGCTGCGATAAAAGCAAATTTCTGCTCACTACTTCATAGCCATCGTCCCCGGCGGCGCGGCGCAGCTCACCCTTGTAGTACACGTATGTAAGTACACGCTAGCTACGTACGCTCCTAAGGAGTCGTCTATTTCAATTGCACATTTCTCTCCTTTCTCTCAAGGCAGTGCCACAAGTGAGCCATATATCCTATTAAGCTGGCCATACGAAAGCGCCGCCCACTGATACTTCGATGCCAAACTATAGGCCTAGCGACGACCACGGAGGAGCGCACGGCCAAGCGCTACTTGCCCCGCGCGCTCTGCCGTTCACGGGCGCTCACGGGCGGCATTACAGCGGAAAGCTCGTAGCATCCGGTGCTGTGAACGCTGCGAACTTCTCGCCTACTTTCGTGATGCTGCGGAAACTGGACATTTTTCGACGCTGTGTACAATTACACGCCAAGCGAACGCTGTGAAGACGTGACGATGCTGTCATGCGTGGTGCTGCGCCGCTGGACATCTTAAGCTGCATAGAAGCGCCGTCGGACATGATTTCGTGTGAAAAATGCACGCTACTCTGAATCATACAACTCGTGCACTTTTCGCGCTCGAACACCGGTGTCCGTTCCATACGTAGGCGCTACCGGTTAACGATGCAAATCAAAGTCGCAAAGTTACGTTCACGATAACCGCAGTTAGTAGCGCAACTATATATAATAAACGAGGTCGGTTTTGCTTGTAAACAGCAGTAACCATGCATGTTGGCGAAAAGCGCGTGCGACATCGCGATGCTTTTTTTTTTTTTTTTTTTGTGAAAACCATGTACTGAAATGCACAAATAAACTGAATATTAGCTTAAGGTAATTAATTGTGCTTGCAATAAAATTGAATTTTAAGGTATTTTTGTGAACACTTATTAATTTCCACATAGGGCTGCAGCATCCGCATCGGCACTGCCGTCATTTCAAAATGACACTTGATTTTGCCGTGTGACAGCGAGCACCGAAAGTGTCACTCTTCCTATGTAAGTGCACTTCGTGAAAGTGTCACTAAACTTGCCCGTGTGACTGGGGTATAACCCGTGATCTGAGGGTCATGTAAGGCTAGATTCTAATATCACCCTCTCCTTTAACTAGGTAATCCATACTTGGCACCACCTGTCGATTTGACGAGGCAGGTGACTCGATTAGCCTGTACTGAGGTGTATCGAAATGCACTTGCAGAAGTTATTTCAATCAAAGGAGCCGAAAGTGCATATATTGGTTTGGTTTCTGGGGCCTAACGCCCCAAAGCGACTCAGGCTATGAGAGGCGCCATAGTGGAGGGTTCTGGAAATTTCGACCACCCGCGGTTCTTTAACGTGCACGGACATCGCACAGCACATGGGCGCCTTGCTTTTCGCCTCCATCGAAAAACGGCCGCCGCGGACGCGATTCGATCCCGCATACATGGGTCAGCAGTAGAACGCCCTGGCCGATGCGTCACCGCGGCGGGGCTACACATATGATGTCCACGCCGTATACGCGAGAAACGAATTTGCGCCCGAAATCAACCGAACGGAACTTGAATCGAATATAACTGCGAGTTTAAGTCCAGGTCAGTAGCCAGCTGGAATAGGAAAAATATAACATTTTATTGAAACTCTCGCTTGAAGATTCATGCATATATCGCGGTGTAGAGTGTGACCAATGTTCGTTTTTTTTTTTTTTTATCTCAAGTTTTTCAAAGGCGGTCTTCAATGCCTCGTCATTTCGTGCCTTTTTACGCCATCTTATAGACGTCGACATGCAAACAATGCTCTTTGCTGTCTTAGCATCAACATTTGAGGAGGCTCCTCGCGAACACATCATTATTTTTATTTAAAAAATAACTGAACTAACTATTTAAAAATTAATTTATTATAACAAAATGAAATAGGGAGTATAAACGCTTAGAGTAGCTTGTGTTCGACATTTTAGTCCACGCGGTGATGTCTGCCTAAAATTGTCTGATGTCTGATGTCTGCGCTAAATTAAACGAAAATAAAGTGTTCAACTCTGCTCATGATCAGTAAGAAATAATCCTGGAAGTGAATCGCTTCTCAGCTAGAAGATTAAAGACTCCCCGCTTGCTTGTGTCTTCATTGTTTCATTTATGATCGAGAAGTCCTTGCGCTCACCGCTCATTCTATATGAAGACACCAGAATCAAAATAACGAAATACGTTTTCCACAACTTGAATATGAAACAGCATCTTTTCAGTATGTCTTGGAGTACTTACTCGCTTACTCGAGTTTGAAAGCCCGAGCATAATGCCAGTTTCCAAGTCGGAAACAAGGGCTTCGCAAACAGACATTTTTCATTGGGCCCGCTGTTGCACAAGTGTGAAGCGGCGATTCAAGCGAGCGAGAGGACAGAACTGCGGGCCGGAGTATCGTCGGGCGTCCTGCGGAGTCACGAACGCGGAAGGAGCATAGTTCTTGGAAAAAGAAAAGTAGCGCGCGGAACAGTGAGATCGCGATAAAGCTTCGCAAAGAAGAGTGGCTCCGCGCAGTCGGTTCTTCATCGCGCAAATGGCGCAGAAGTGGGCGTGGCTCGAGCGGAAACGGCGTTAAGGGTTCTTCTTAATTGCGACCATTTAGCAACGAGTCCAGAGAAGAGAGGGAGAAAAAAATGAAAAGGAAGCCGGGAGAGATAAAGAGGTAGGAAACATTCGAACCTCGTTAGCCTTTTGTTCTCGCCTAGGGAGGATGCAGGAGTGGGGAGAGATGGGAAAGGAGGGGGAAATAGGGTGGCAAAGCTGGCAGCATGCGGAAGAAAAGCTCCCGTTGAAATGAACCGACTTGACATTCGCAGCGCTCGGCAAATGGCCGCCGCCGTTGAAACAAAAGGACCGACACAAAACGGAACAACTGCGGCTGCGGCGGCGATTCCCCCTCTTTTCTTTACGGGACTTTTCTTCCCCTGCTCCCTCCCTTCTTCCCCAGACGCGCTTTCCTTTTTATTTTTCTGCACGCCGTGGTACCAATTCGCTCGCCAGAGCCGTGATTGTTTTATTTTATCTTTTTTTTTTCTTTTTTTTTTTTTTTACTGACGAGCAGCCGCCATAACAAAGTGGCGGACATCATTAATTTAATTGACGGACATGGTTGTGCCGTCAGGAGAGTCTGTCGTCTAGGGAGAGTCGCTAGAGATTTGTCGTTAATTGATTCGATTGACTTTGTCCTTCTCTGATTATGTTTCTCATTTTGTTTAGCAGAGCAGTTTGCGGCTGAATGCGGTTGCTTTTCCTATGTAATACTTCTGGCTATCATACAATAAGCACCGACGCCAAATCTGTCCCCAGCAACTTATAAGCGAGTCGGCGAGTTGGAATACACATGGCTGCGCTGAAAACTGGAGAAAGGCTGACAAAATTATTCTTCAGCAGGAAGTTGTTAAAGCTGGAGCGCGATACTTTTGCATATTATTTACGACGACTACACTTCCAAAATCAATATATCTTCTGAGTATCCCTAGGAAAGCTTGTAATTTTTCTGCCATTTGTGGTCAAGAAAATTTCCCATTGCTTTTGTATGACTGTCTTAAGAACTCAAAGCCTCAAAGCGAGCGAAACTCTACAAGAAAATTTTCGCGGCACACCAGATGATTTCACCATTTCCATCAATTTTACCATAACATTGTCTAACCACAATCTACAGTTGCTTCATATCTTAAATTGATTTCCACCTGTCGTTTGTGGTTTCGTGGTTAGGATAATCGACGGCTGATTCTGAATACCAGGGTTCAATTCCGACCTTGGCGGCAGCGTTTAGCTGCAGACGAAACGCAATGCGCCTGTGTACTATTCGCTGTCAGTGAACTTAAAAGAACCCCCAGGTGGCCAAAATTTCCGGAGCCCTCCACTATGGCGTCTCTGCAGAAACCAAATGAACGACCATATCGGCGAATGTAGAACCGACGAAAATTGGCATCACCTTCTAAACAGTCATGCCAGAATTCGCAACCACTACGGAAGCCGACAGAACGACCATGTCGGCGAATGTCGGACCGACGGGCAGCGTTGCCACCTTCCAAATGGCCACGAAAGCCATTAGAGCCACCAGAAAATTCAAACGAATGACCACATTGACGAATGTGGGAAAACCAGCAGTGGCGTCACCATATGAGAAGCCACGCTAGGAAATCCACCTTCCAAATGGCCACGAAGGCCATTCTAGCGACCAAAAAATCCAACCGAATGACCACATTGACGAATGTGGGAAAACCAGCAGTGACGTCACTGTATGAGCAGCCACGCTAGGAAATCCTACAACCACGTCGGTGAGTATGGAACCAAGAGGCAGTGGTGACCCTATCCAAACGGCCAGACCGGTCACCCTGACCGCATCACCTGCCAGCCAAACGAACACGGCGATGAGTATGACACCAAAGGGGCCGAAGAGCGAATTAATCGAAAACAACTGAAATATGATCTGAAATATGATAAGCACACATACACTCCGTAGCGATGCTGTTACGCGCGACTGCGCTTACCTGATATATACGTATGCATAGCATTGTGGAGCATGGATTTGAAGACTGGGACGTTCTCCAAGAAACTACTTCCGAGGTCGTATTACCAATGCGTTAAGTGCACGCTACTGCGTCACCAGTCAAGGGCATTCTGTATAAGCCTGCAATACATAAACTTCCGCCTGAAACGACCCAGTCCAGCGCGTGGCTCACTTAAAGTACAGAATCGGCTAACACAAGAGAATTCAAAAATTGCGAACGCACAAATCCGTGTAAAGAATGACACTCAGTAAAACTGCACTAATCCTGAGGAGACAGTTTTGCTGCAGACCTCAGCCGGGATGTGGTGCAGTGATTTCCTACGCAAAAGTAGGATAATGTTTATTTCAGGAATTCAACGCTGTTATCATACGAGTACGTCACTATACGGATACCTCGCGGAAAGCAGGATACGCGCGCTCTGGTATGAAAGCTTGACTCTTGGTGACTTAGAAGCCGCCAACGAAAACTCGAGTTCTGAGGTACTTCGTTGTCCAATAGTTCTTAGCCTCCCATAAAAAATAAATAAAAACATTACGCATTCAGTGGGTAGGGTTTGGAACTTTGATTAATGAATGACCTAGTCAGTATAGGAAGGGGTGGGTCGATAATGGGAAGAAGTGCATCGGCGACGAAGAAAAATTAGGACAGAATGATGTGTCCTTTCATTGAATGAGACAGTCGCTTGCGAGATTCCCAATGAAAAGGTTTAGTTTGGTTTGTTTGGTTTGTGGGGTTTAACGTCCCAAAGCGACTCGGGCTATGAGAGACGTACACCATGGGCTCCTGAAATTTCGACCACTTGGGGTTCTTTAATGTGCGCTGTCATCGCACATTACACGACCACGTGAATTTTCGCCTTCATCGAAAAATGGCCGCCGCGGCCGGGATTCGATCCTGCGTTCTTCGTTGCATCAGTCGAGCGCTCTAACCCCTGCGCCACCACGAAGGGGCCAAGACAAGAGTCGATCTTCAAATTTTATCTGTACAGTTTTCTTCCTTTTCTGTTCAGCAAATCAAATCAGTTAAGTTTCGCTGGAGATTTTCTGTGACCCAACTTCTCCGCGACATTTATGTGGAGTGGGAGCCCTCTCTTTTGTCGCACTCATGTGATAAATGTGACCCAAATTAACGATCGTGTGCACATTAAGTTTCCGCTTGTTTATGTTATTTCAGTGTGTCTCACTTTTGTACCGCATGATTGTTAAGGTTGCAGGTGGTTCTATAGCAAATCAGGAAGCTACGACTGGCATTGAAAAACCGAAGGTGTTCGCCCTTCGGAGCGTTCTGTGTTTACCACACTATCGTTCGCTAGGATATCATAGCCGATGTCCCGGAAGCTAACCTGTCACAGGGCACCTCCACGTGGGAACAGCCCTGAGAATTAGGCCCCTTACTTCGATGCTGTTTCGGGGACAGCTTTCATAGCGCTATCACACTTTAATGAGCCGCAGCACGCAGTCCAATGGCTGCAGAGCCGTTCCTCAGGCAGTAAGCAACGAAGACGTACCTTAGGGCGTTGTCTTAAGTCGCCATCTTAGCCTGCATGTACTTGAAGGGAACAACGGAATTCCATTTACCTTCAAACCCCACGCCTCAGCTATAGGGAGCCTTTCTTCTTTACCCCAAGAACGTCGTTAACGACATGGAGAGCAGGCTAACTTTACACGGCGCTGCTCAGCAGGAATCTGTGAGACCGGGCCTGTTTCCCACCTCGTAAGCGCCTCGCTCGCACGGTTTTACGAGTTTAGAAAACAATTAGCCACTCGCGCGGCGACACACCCCGAAAGGAGAAATAAGGGCACACTGGCCATCGCCGAAGCTGCCCCTGCGGCTGTATGCACGCACATTACAATGGAGCGAAGCTATAGGAAGAGAACGAGGAGGAGGGGATGTATTGGTCGCAGCTCGGCTTGGCGGCACCGGACAACGGGGTGAACGCTAATTGTTCGCACCGATGTGGCCAAAGCCCATAAAAAGATCACGTTGCGAGGAATACCGCTTCCATGCTTGGACACTGAACAAAGCCCATTTCCATATCGGCCAAAACCGCAGGACGCACGGTTCTCGCGATCGTGAATTATTAGGGAAAACTACGCTGGCGACTCGAGCGTTGCGACAAAGCCTGGCGCGCGCTTGCAAGCGAAGGGTGCGGCGGCCTGCCGCGGGTCGAGCTGGCACAACTGTTCCGTTCGGCGTGGGCACTGTGCTCACAACCATTGAGCGCAGTCTCGAAGCTAAAAGGGCCACCGCGGCTGTAGTGCAGACGCGGTCGACCAATGAATAATTGCTTATTTCCCCCGACGCTTTCGCAGGCTTGCGGGAATGAGGCACGCAGGAGAGAAGGGGGGTCGGTCCCCTGCGGCACGAAGCTGCAGGGGTGGTTTCGAAGATTGTTCTTTCGCGGTTAGGAACCGTACACGCTCGGAGAGACCTTTCTGGGTTCGCTTTGTGGTTTCTTTTCCTGGGAGATATAGGCAATTTTCGCGAGCGTTTCTCTCATCAGCGTTATGCCTAATCTCTGGCAGTTGTGAGAAGACTGGACCAAGGGTGACGCCGTGTCGCGAGGCCATTATTAATACGCCAGCGGGGTTTTCGCAGAGGTGAAATGTGAATGCCATTGGACCCTTTTTTCGGACTTGAAGGGACCCGAAAAATGGTCCGAATAATCGAACAGTCCGAAAAATCCGTGAAGCACAAAAAATCACTTTATTCAGAGGAAATCGGCTTAAAAAAGTCGCCGATTTTACCTTGTGGCAAATTTCTTTTGCTGGCGACGATTTGCGCTTGTATTTGCGCCAAAGTTGTCGTTTCGCTGTACACGCTAGACAGCAAGTTCACAGCGTTCGTAATTTGTGCAAGCGATGGCTGTGGTGGCCGCCCGAGTCGTCGTCGGAGTCCGACTCGTCTTCAGGTTGAAGAACCTGGCGTACAAGTTCGTCGTCCGTGAGGTCCGCACACATATCGAGGCCGTCGTCCACTTCAACAAACTCGCGGAACGTGGAGCCCGTTGGAATGTCCATTCCGTTCCCGCGAAGGTCAACGATGAGGTCTTCGCCACTGTCTGCAGTCAAATCCTCAGAATCGTTGCAGTCTTCTACGTCATCGACTTCATCGGCGGAGAATCCAGCGTGCCTGAAGCAATTAGCAATTGTTTCCGCTCTCACTGCCTTCCACGCGTCAGCCAGCATGCTAACCGCCGCAAAAAGATCCGTGGCGTACTTTTTCCCGTTGTCAAAACAAAGGACTGTGCGCCGCAGAAGACGGGTCCGATAATGCACCTTAAGGTTTTTGATCATCCCCTGGTCCACTCGGTTGACGCGGTCGGAGAAACTCGTGTGACAACACGGCGGACGTATGAGACAAAGCACAAAGAGATAGCTGCCCGCGTCAGCGTTGGCGACAAAAGCAGGTTGACGGCGATGACAATCCGACTGCCACCTCGAAGTGGCAGAGATTGCAGGGGCCTCTCCTGGCAAAAATGGGGCACCGAAACCATGTCAAACCAATCCAACTGCAGAGCCAATCCACCTCAATCCAAGATGGCGCTTGTTGCGCCGGCGAAAAGCCGATAAGATGGCAGATTTTGGCCTGCAGGGGACTGAAATTAGTCCGAAAAATCGAACTTTCGGACTTTTAAAGTCCGAAATATCCGTCGCGAATATGTATGCGCTTCTATGGGGTGACTGACGGTGCCTCACTGAAGTCCGAAATATCCTACAAGTCCGAATTATTGGAGTCCGAATTACCCGTCGGCTACTGTATGGGCTTTCGCAGCCGCAGGTAAATGTGTGAGCACTATACGCAGGGTGCTGTAGTAAGGACGATATAAGGATTGATCTTAAAGCATGTCGTGTGAGAAAGCACTGCATAGGAGTGTTCAGTGGGATATTCACAATTGATAAGAGAAATTAGAACATAGTCAGATTGGACTTTCTTGCAACGCATTTTCCTTGGAACAATGTTTGCGGTTCTTTACTAAATCAGCTGGAAAACAAAACAGGTTTTTAATAGTTCTTACAAAGGTAAACGTTACATTGATTTAAAGAGTAAAAATAATCGATGTAAAATGTTTAGCGCACAAGCAGAAATAACAAAAACGGTTTTTTCTTTATTTAGTGATATATATATATATATATATATATATATATATATATATATATATATATATATATATATATATATATATATATATATATATATATATATATATATATATATATATATATATATATATATATATATATATATATATATAATTCCCCAGCACCTCCACCAGTTGTGAAAGAAGGCCAGGTCGAGACGGCAAGGTCGTGACGGCAAGGCAGGGTATGCCGTGTCAGCGTTTAATCCGATCGTAACCCAGGCGCGTGCCAGAGCCAGCGCCGCGGGACGATGACGATTGTATGTACAAAAGAAAGAAGAAGGTCATGTTATGGACAAATTAAAGAAGATCCGTGGAGGGCTCACAATATATTATATATATATATATATATATATATATATATATATATATATATATATTGTTTGCTTGTTATTAATGGGCCAGAGTTAAATTCAAGCAGGATGTCACTCAACTTTCCCGATTATCTATTTTATTCCAACAGTTTCGGACGGTGGACCGTCCTTCTTCAAGGTAGAATTGAGAATTCTACCTTGAAGAAGGACGGTTCACCGTCCGAAACTGTTGGAATGGAATACATAATCGGGACAGTTGTGTGATTGAGCATCGGCCTCGCATGTGGGATGTGCTTGGTTCGATACCCATTGCTGCTGGGCACCTACCATTGATGCAGTGTGTACAAGCTTTCCCATGGCCGGTTACGCGGCTTAAGTATATATACTTCACCCGCTCACATAACTTTCTACAGTCCTCTACTACGGTTTCCATCCTCAGAACCCCAACACATTTAGCGATCATCGGTTCTCTTGCCTTCACATTAAATACCTGTCTAATACGTTTTCTTGACATATGACTTGAATATCAGCAACGCACTTAGATCCTGACCCGATCTGCATGCTTCATTTTTCCTAACGTTACAGCTATCATTTTATGTTCTAAAGCTCTCTGCCTTGTCCTGAGCTCAAGTAGAAGCCTTTTCGCTAGCCAACTTGTTTCTGCCCCATAGGTAAGTGCAGGTAAAACCTAACTGTTATATACTTTCTTCCTGAGCGACACCGGTAAGCCGATAGTTATGACCTGCATGTACTTGCCAAATGCGCTTCATCCCAATCTTATTCTCCTAGTTAATTCCATTTTCGGTCCGGATCTGCAGTTATGTATGCCTGTCAAACGCAGACATTGATCTTTATTAAAAGCCAAAGCCTTTGACAGGTGATGAGTAGCGTCCGCAGAAAGTGTGCGCAGAAGCTGTGCGCGAGAATCCGCGGGAGTCCGCGTTACCGGGAAGGGGGGGGGGGGGGGGAGGTACTGATTAATGATAGTTATAGTTAATGATAGATAATGATATTCAGTGACACGAAAGAAGGAGAGCCTCTCCTTCTCTCTACTCTCTCTCTCTCTAACAAAGAATGAGAAAGAGGGTCTCAAGAGAGGGAGAGAAAAGGAAGGCTCTCTTCCTCCTCCTATTTCTCTTTCATTCTCCCTCTCTCTACCCCTCTCTTCCTTCCTCATACACTTCCTCTCCATCCCTCATTGCCCTACCCTCCTTGTTCCTTCTCTCAATGAGAGGGAGTAGAGAGTGAGAAGTGGGAGAGAGGGGCTCTCTCTCCAGAGAAAGAAAGACAGTCTCTTTCCTTCTCTAGAGAAGGATGGAGGGCAGAGAAATGAGCCTCTCTCTGTCTTTTTCTCTACCTCTTTTCCTCTCTTTTTCTTACTCGAGGAATCAAGGGCTTTCCTAGGATCGCAGCAAGGCGACCAAAATGCTTTCGCCTTGCTGCACGTTAGGTGTCCTTTCTTATTATTTAGATAATGTTAGCCTTCTTCCATAATTCCGGTACTCTTTAAGTCATCGGGCATTGCTTATAAAGGGTGGCGAGTGTTTAGCACGATCTCGCAACTGTCCTTCAACAAATCGGCAGCTACCTGATCCTCATCATACTGCTTTCAACTCTGATTTCTTATAATGATTTATTTAACTCGTTCTTCGTTACCGGCAGAACGCATGATCGCGCATTTCGCTGCTGCACGGTTTTCTACAGACCGACCTAATTCAACGTTAAACGACCTCTGAAACTCAGTGATGTGGTCCGGTATACTTTTGGACGCATTAAACTATAGGCACCAGTATTGGATTCACATGGGTTTTCACGTATTTCACTGTGTCAAGCATGTGATGCTTGTGAAATATACTGACTTTGATTAGACTGACTACTCCTGCATAATGTATCCTCTCCAGTGGCCACACGTTTTCACATCCTTAGTTTATTCTTCCCGCCTATATACACCATTGTCCCACATCCTCAATACCTGCTGCGACAAATGGTTAGTGCATTGAGCACCGTGCAGTATATTGCTCTATGTGCGAATGTTGAAAAGGACTCATTTGCGAAGCTGTAGCCTATAATATTTCGCTGAGTCATGAATAAATGTACAAAATAAATGAACAACGAGAGCTGTAGCATCCGCGCTAACCCAACGTGACCTCAGGCATTGCTATGTAAGTGAAGGGGGAAAACACACACACACACACACACACACACACACACACACACACACACACACACACACACACACACACACACACACACACACACACACACACACACACACACACACACACACACACACACACACACACACACACACACACACACACACACACACACACACACACACACACACACACACACACACACACACACACACACACACACACACACACACACACACACACACACACACACACACACACACACACACACACACACACACACACACACACACACACACACACACACACACACACACACACACACACACACACACACACACACACACACACACACACACACACACACACACACACACACACACACACACACACACACACACACACACACACACACACACACACACACACACACACACACACACACACACACACACACACACACACACACACACACACACACACACACACACACACACACACACACACACACACACACACACACACACACACACACACACACACACACACACACACACACACACACACACACACACACACACACACACACACACACACACACACACACACACACACACACACACACACACACACACACACACACACACACACACACACACACACACACACACACACACACACACACACACACACACACACACACGCACGCACGCACGCACGCACGCACGCACACGCACACACACACACACACGCACGCACACGCACACGCACACGCACGCCAACTCACGCGGCACGGTCTGCTACGCTTTCTCTAAAGGTGGCCGCTTTCGGGCTGTAGGCGTTTTAAACAATGGGCGCGGGCTTCCACAATTAGCTTCGTCGTTCGCCAGCCATGGGCCTCCGTCAGTTCAGCAGCCTTAATGGATGTCGTAGCGATCCACACCAGCTTTTCTTCAATAGAGTTGGTCAGGTTGGCCGTAAAAGATGGACCTGCGTCTGACATCCATTGTTTTGCGACCGCACAGTCATCACATCTGTATAAGACGCTTGCCAAGAAAGCTCCGAGTTCTCGCACCCTCCTGGTAAACTTGAAGGCGCTGGGAGTTCTCCTCAAGATAGGCTTCAAAGGGCTGCGGGGAGGCTACGTTCACTGTTTTAATAGAAATGAGACGCTTTGTTTACGCCACCCGTCCCCGTGCACATCGTCACAGTGCAGCATCCCAATGCTTTTCTTGAAATTTCCTTCGCTCAAAGACTCCCCGAAGAACAGCCGCCCAGATATCCTCGACGCAGAGACGCGCTTCTGTACAGCGCAGTAAGAGACAATGGGTGTCTGCCAGCGCAAGGTGCGCCTTTGAATTCATTTTGCTTTTTGCACTTGGGTAGAATCCTGTAAAAACTGTAGGTAAATTGTTGGGTGGGCGATAGCTTTAACTAATCTTTCCTACTAAGTTTGCATTTAGCTAATGTTACCAGAGTGCCTTGTTAGAAGCACTCGGAGTCCTTTACGTACGGAGTATAGATAACAATAGGATCGCTAGGTGTCGAAGTTTATTGTTAAAACATAATTTCGAGCTGGTTTTGCAAAACCTTATCTTCAGCGTACATGACGGAGCAAACGGTTTCACTAAATATGGAGGTGGCCCGAACAGAAACGTTGTCACTACATAGTGCTCCGTCTATAGGTAGCCTACTATTACTGAGGAAGCTGCGTAGGGTAACACTTTTGTTAATGAGATATTAGCTCATTAAGGATGTGATTATATATATATATATATATATATATATATATATATATATATATATATATATATATATATATATATTTTGAGGCTTGATAAGAACATGCGTAAGAACATGGTCGTTTGAGTGTAGTGGGGCCGTCCGGGAGCCCAAGGGCAGTGAGTGGTCCAAAGTCCTCCGTTTCAATAAATGTTTTGACTGGTACTACATGCGAAGGCTCCGCTTTCTAAAGCTCTTGGACTGTGCTACCCACCGAATCAGGGTAAGGGAGCATTGTTGTTAGTCCATTGTGTCCTGAGGAAATCCCTAATGGCTCGTTGATTTATGACAAAGATCGCGCTGCGTTTTTCAACCTTTCCTGCTCATTTTCTCTTTCAAATATCAGGCCTGTGTATACTTTACCATTGAGCCTGTGTTGTGGCCCAAGTGTGGGTCGTCTAACGTCTACTAGACGAAAAAACTCGATCATTTACCGGAACACATTAACGCAGTCCAGAACAGCAGGCAAACTTTCTTCCCAATGGGGTTTTATTGTTTCTTCTTTAAGCAGCAGGCAAGCTGTCCATTTCTTGATAAGCACAGAAGGAGGCATCGCTTTCCTTGGCGAGTAGTTAATCTGAGTTATCATATTGTCACGGACAAGAGGGCTAGATGTGACTAAGACGACGGGACGAAGCTCAACCAGCAGGCAAAGTTCCGCGCACAGCACGCGAGACAACTTCGGCGTCCTCTTCTACCAGGTGTCACCTAAAACATCTGGGACACCAGGTGGCATTACTCCCCCTCCTAAAAAAAACGAAAGCACAGACTGGGCGCGAGCGATGGGCGATGCAAGTCAGTACAGAAAACGAATATAAAACAGAGGCGGTGCCCTACACAACTAAACGAGTGCATAGTACACCGCAAATTACTGCGTGAAATACGGTTTCATGCGGACAACGTGCACCACCTCGGAGCGTGGTTGTCGGCGCGAGGTCTGCACAGTACCCGCTGGAAAGACTTCGTATGTCACTTCTGTGACACGGCGCAGAACCTTGTAAGGTCCAGAGTATCGCGACATCAGTTTTTCAGACAAGCCGGGCCGGCGCACCGGTGTCCACACCCAAACTTGCTCTCCTGGTTGGTATGTGACGTGTCGATGACGGAGGTTGTAGCGACGCGTATCCTTTCCCTGCTGTTGCTGAATGTGGATGCGGGCAAGTTGACGTGCTTCCTCGGCGCGCTGAGCAAACTGCTCAGCGTCTGGAATGAGAGGATTATCCGTGCAGCACGGAAGCATGGCATCTAACATCGTCTGAACGTCGCGTCCATAGAGCAGGCGAAATGGCGTAAAACGCGCAGTCTCTTGGATGGCAGTGTTGTAGGCATACGTGACGTACGGGAGAATCTCGTCCCAGGTCTTGTGCTGGGAGTCTATGTACATTGCAATCATGTCGGCGATCGTTTTATTGAGTCTCTCCGTGAGGCCATTCGTCTGTGGGTGATAAGCAGTGGTTTTGCGATGGGTCGTGTGACTCAGCTCAAATACGTCGTGCATAAGTTGTGCCGTAAACGCCGTGCCTCGATCGGTGATTACTTGGGACGGTGCGCCATGGCGCAACACGATCTGCTGCATAAAAAACTGGGCGATCTCAGATGACGTGCCACGCTTTACCGCCTTGGTTTCCGCATACCGTGTGAGATAGTCGGTCGCAACTATAATCCATTTGTTACCGACCGATGTCAGCGGAAATGGGCCCAGAAGGTCGATGCCGATTTGGTCAAACGGTGTTCGGGGAGGCGCAATAGGTTGGAGCAAACCCGCTGGCTTGAGAGGTGGCGCCTTTCGACGTTGGCACTCACGACAGCCTCTGACGTAGCGATGAACGGCGTCAGCGAGTTTAGGCCAATAATAGGCTTGACGAACTCGGGCGAGTGTGCGTGTAAGGCCCAAGTGGCCGGAGGTGGGCTCATCATGGCAGGCAAAAAGGATATCGGCACGGAGGTCGGTTGGCACTACGAGGAGGAACGCTCGGTCAACAGTGCTGGAGTTCTGTTTGTATAGAACGCCATTCCGGACACAGAAAGCAGACAGGTTTCGAGCAAATTGCCGAGGGATATCAGCAGCGCGACCCTGCAGGTGGTCAATGACAGGTCGAAGGTCCGGGTCAGCTCGCTGTCGGGTCATTATGTCTGAAGCGCTCACCAGTCCAAGAAAACCGCTCTCATCGTCCGTGCTCTCATCGACTAAACCGACGGGTGCGCGCGACAGCGCGTCAGCATCTTCGTGCTTCTGGCCAGATTTATACACAATGGTGTACTCAAATTCTTGGAGGCGAAGACTCCATCGTGCTAGGCGCCCCGATGGGTCGCGGAGGTTAGCCAGCCAGCACGAGGAATGATGATCGGTGACAACTTTAAACTGGCGGCCGTAGAGGTAAGGCCTAAATTTCATGGTTGCCCACACAACCGCAAGGCATTCCTTTTCCGTAGTGGAGTAGTTTGTCTCGGCGCGGGAGAGCGTGCGGCTGGCATACGCTATTACCTTTTCGACGCCAGCTTGGTGTTGAACGAGTACAGCACCAAGGCCGATATTGCTGGCGTCGGTGTGGACTTCGGTGTCAGCGTCTTCATGAAAGTGCGCAAGAACAGGGCTTGTTTGCAGTCGGCTGCGCAGCTCCGCAAAAGCCTCTTGTTGCTCAGCGCCCCACACGAACTGTGTATCATCGCGCGTGAGGCGAGTCAGGGGGGCGGCAACTTTGGAAAAATCGGCGATGAAGCGGCGGTAGTACGTGCAGAGACCCAGGAAGCGTTTCAAACTTCTCTTGTTTGCAGGAACGGGAAATTTGGCGACAGCAGCAGTCTTGTCGGGGTCTGGCCTAACGCCTGCGGCACTCACAAGGTGACCAAGAAACTTCAACTCTTTGTAGCCAAAGTGGCACTTCTCGGGCTTGAGCGTCAAGTCAGCTGACCGGAGGGCATCTAATACTGCGCGCAGGCGTTCGAGGTGTTCTTCAAAGGTTTCAGAGAATACGACAACGTCGTCGAGATAGACTAAGCAGATTTGCCATTTGAGGCCGGCGAGGACGGTGTCCATCATGCGCTGAAAAGTTGCCGGCGCTGAACATAGGCCAAAAGGCAGCACTTTGAACTCGTACAGTCCATCTGGGCTGACAAAAGCTGTTTTTTCGCGGTCCCGCTCATCAACCTCAATCTGCCAGTACCCACTCTTCAAGTCAATGGAGGAGAAGTACTGGGCGCGACGAAGCTTTTCGAGCGAATCGTCGATACGGGGCAGCGGGTAGACGTCTTTTTTAGTGATGGCATTCAGCTTTCGATAATCGACACAGAAGCGCAGGGTCCCATCTTTTTTCTTTACCAGCACGACAGGGGATGACCACGGGCTGTTGGATGGTTGTATGACACCATCACAAAGCATCTCCTGAACTTGTGTCTGAATCGCTTCACGTTCCGTCGTTGAGATACGGTACGGCTGCTGGCGGATAGGGCGGGCGTCGTCAGGAGTAATGATGCGGTGCTTCACGAGAGGCGTTTGCCGTACTTTCGATGAGGACGCAAAGCAAGAGCTGAACTCTAGTAGGAGGGCACGTAGCTCACGATTCTGTGTGTCCGAGAGATCCGGACTAATATTAAGACGGTCAAGTGGGGGCTGCACAGTGCTAACAGCCCCAAACGTAAAACATTCAGAAACATCCGCTAAGGAGTCAGCAAACGCGATGGCAGTAGCAGGGAAAAGATTCCGGGGTTCGTTGGTGAAGTTAGTCACCAGGAGATCAGACCGGCCGTCGCGGAGGTGGATGAGGCTGCGCGCTGTACAGATACCGTGGGTAAGCAAAAGTGACTGGTTGCCTTCCGCGACCGCATGCCCGTCACGCAGTTCGTCGCAAGTAACAGTCACAAAAACACTGGCGCGTGGCGGAATCGAAACGCTCTCGGCGGAAATTCGAAGGGCGGCGCGGCGTTGGCGATTCTTGACGTCAGTATCAGCAGCTTTCTCGGTTGAAAATGTCACTGTGCGCTTTCGGAGATCGATAATAGCTCCATACTCCCGGAGAAAATCAACCCCAAGGATAACGTCACGGGAGCAGTCAGGTATAACGAGGCAGCTTACAATAAACGTGGAGCTGCGAATTTGAACTCGTGCCGCGCACAGGCCACTAGGAGTTACGACATGTCCGCCAGCGGTGCGAATCTGCGTGCCCGACCATGGTGTCATGACTTTTTTTAGAAGCGCTGCTAGCTTCCCGCTTATAATCGAAAAATCCGCGCCAGTGTCCACCAATGCGCTAACCTTATGGCCGTCGAGAAGCACGGGTATGTCCAGCGAGAGTCGATTTTCATGCGTAGGAACTGTCGTCGGTGCCGTAAAATCCAGATTGCTCACAGGTCTCCTTGTCAGGGGGTCTTCGTCACGTCGATTGCAAGCGGCCTCGCCCCCGGAGGTCGCTGTCTTTAGTTTTCCTGGTGGGGACTTGGCGAACGTCGCTGCGCCGTCCAGGATGGCCCGCGCTGCGGCGATGGTCGGCGTGGGGACGTGGATCGCGACTGCCGCTGAGAAGTTGGCGCCATGCGCTGCTGCGCTAAGTAGTCTTCAATCTCCCGGGGTCTTTGGCCTATTGGAGGGCGACGCATGTCGATGGGAAATCCGTGAAGTCCAAGGTGTCGATAGGGGCACTGGCGATAGAGATGACCTGGCTCCCCGCAATGGAAGCACAGGCGCTGGCGATTTGGGGCGCGCCACAGGTCCGCCTTCCGCTGGGGTGGTCGTAGGTTGTCGACGAACGGCTCAGTGTGTGCGGAATACAGTGAGCCTTGATCGGGTGGCGGTAATGGCGCCGAAGCAGTAGCAGGGCGTCGCGCCATATCTGCATAAGTTGGACGCAGGTACTCCGTGGGGAAATGTTGTGGATCAGCGGACGCTACCGAGGGCTTCAACGCTTGAAGCTCTTCGCGGAAAATGCTAGCTACAGAGCCGACCGTCGGCTGTGGAGCACCGAAGAGCTTCTGGATCTCTTCGCGTACAACTGAACGGATGATGTCGCGTAGGTTCGGGGTAGCCCCGAAGGCCGAAAACGGCTCCACAACCGAAGCGGCGATTACCGGCCTGTCGTAAGTGGTAGACCGCTGCTGGAGCATCCTCTCTATTGTGACAGCTTCCGAAAGAAACTCAGCAACAGTCCTTGGTGGATTATGCACGAGGCCAGCGAACAGTTGCTCTTTAATACCGTGCATAAGGTGGCGCACCTTTTTGTCTTCGGTCATGGCCGGGTCAGAACGTCGGAAGAGCCGGGTCATGTCCTCCACATACATGGTCACAGTCTCATTTGGCATCTGTATACGAGACTGTAGAGCCCTTTCTGCGCGTTCTCGCCGATCCGCGCTGGTATAGGTCTCACGAATTCGTCGGCAGAACTCACGCCATGATGTTAGGGCGTCTTCTCGGTTCTCGTACCAAGTACGAGCGCCATCTTCCAGGCTGAAGAAGACATTTCGAAGCTTGGCGGCGTCGTCCCACTGATTAAACGAGGCGACCCGTTCAAATTGGATAAGCCAGTCTTCGACGTCTTCGCTCTGACTGCCGTGGAAGGGCTGAGGCAGTCGTGGATTTTGCAGGGTGTAGTAAGTTGGAGCAGCTCCTTGCATAGCCGGTCGAGGGGCGCCTGCGGTGTTGAACTCCAACGGCCCGTGCTCAGGTGGTAGGCCTAGGTTCCTCCGGCTAGCGCGGTGAACAGGAGTGTCGATCGGCGCAGGACCTGAATCCTGGGTATGCGGAGGAGTTCGGGACATATACTGGGATCGATACCCTGCGCCGACACCAAAATATGTCACGGACAAGAGGGCTAGATGTGACTAAGACGACGGGACGAAGCTCAACCAGCAGGCAAAGTTCCGCGCACAGCACGCGAGACAACTTCGGCGTCCTCTTCTACCAGGTGTCACCTAAAACATCTGGGACACCAGGTGGCAATATCAGCTTGAATTTAAGGCCATACATCACTTAATCACTTCGTACAAAGTTCAAACCGCCACTAAGCAGCCTCAAATTAAAAAAAAAAGAGTAATCATCGCCATTATGAGTTTCGTCTCATACACTTATTTAGAGAAGGAACCTGAAATTGATTAAAAAGTAGATCAGGGGAAAAAGCCGCGGTTTCATTTTTTTATAGAAAAAAGGAATCAAGAGCCTCAGTCGGAAAGCTAATAGCCTCAACGATTAAATACCTTCCCGCTTGCTTCGCTGCCACAAGTGGTGGAGGAAGTTACAGGCGTCATCATTGACTCGAAAAAAGAAAAGCAAGAGAAGACGGAGAATGGAAAGCCGCACTGAGAGCGCCAGGATCTACGCGAAGACGGGCGCTTCAGCGACAGCTTTTCGGCACCAACGCCTTCCAACCCCTCGACGCTGCCTCTGCCAATTCCCACCGGCAATGGGGGCTTCCAGAACCCTCTTGCCCCCGTCTTCTGCTTTTTCCTCCGTTTTTCCCTATTTTCGCCTTATTTCTGAGTTTCCCACCGTTTCTCACATTTATTCCCCTGCCAAATGGTGTACGCCTCCCTGTCGGATTGCAGCTTGGGCTTTTTATTTCTTTCATCTTTGTTTAGAAAGGTTTTGTTTCCTTACTTGCTTTCATCTGTCGCCCTTTACCTTCTTGCACTTCTAATTCATTCCCCACTTCGTCTGCTATCACCCCTCCTTTTTTTTTTTTTTTTTTTTTGCATACGAGTTCCCTCGACTTCTCGCGTAGTATTTCTTTTTCTTTCTTAGAGACTTCCCCTATTCTCGGAATTAAAACAATAATGGCCACACCATCGGAGACCAGGCTCTTTCAGTTGAGGTCCATTTCGCCGCCTTCACACCCCTCCCGCCTCCTCTGTATTCACTTGTGGTTTCCCCCCTTTATTAGGAAAAAGAAAAATACCCCGAGGAGGCGAATTATTCGTGCACTTCAATGCGCCACTACGGGCGAGGAACGCAAATTCTGGCGCCGCCGCGGATACCGTGAAAACCGAGACTCCCGACTGCGGCTTCCTCCATGCGTTCTGTCTTTTTATTTATTCACTTTATTCAGTTCCTTATACATCTGTTCAAACTACTTGGATCGTGTTCTACTCGTGTAGGCGGACTTGGACGCGGTTTGCCCCCTCCCGTCTGCCCTTCTTTTTTCTTTTTTTCTTATACTCCTACTTCTTGTAGAAGGGAACCTTGCCGTATTGAAGCTTACATGCACGCGTCCGCTTACTCCTCTTGAAGTGGTGCTTCCATTCTTATAGCTTCTCTGAAGTTTGTGGAGAAAATGCCCATTCCGGCGTCTGGTAATATTATATGCTAGGCTCTTGTATTGTTGAGATTTTTGTCGCTGTGCACGTGGATTGGACCGTATATGAGGATGTGCCATATAGGGAATGCTCTCTGCAAAAAGCGAAGGGGCGTCTCTAAACAGCACTAGCTCAAATGCGCGAAATTTCAGCGCCGGTAGCGACAAAATCGCGTCATCACGACAGCCCTGATCGTCTACAAAAAAAAGAAAAAAAAATGCGCTACAGAATTTGCTACCTGCATGTGCTGAAGGTGGCGAAGTCAGCCATAGCAATATTCTCTTGAAAAGAGTCAGAACGGAGTATTAGGCATCCCCAAGAATTAGTGAAAAGAACAAATACCATTGTCATTCTAAATCTGAAACAGCACATACCTCCTTAGCGGATATACATACCAAGACTCAAACAGTGAAGTTATCCTTGTCACCCCAGGTGGTTAACCTTAACTTCCTCCGCCACATCATTTTGATTTTGTAACCAGTGGGGAGCACAACTTTCGTTTTGGGGTCTGCTCGCTGATGCCTTCCTTTAAGGAACGTGAGCTCCGCGGTAACTTTATCGCCTATTTCCTTCTTTTTTCCCTTCTCTGCGAGGATTACGGGGCAAAAATGAGTAGACAGACAGGTACGTCTTCACTGTAATTTGCTTTATTTACCCGTGGCTTCCGGACCGCAAAGCGATTGGTCATCAGCCACCTGCTACAACACACCGCACTCCAGTTGTACTACATTGCTTCAGAGAGTTTACTATATGTTAATCATGTTATATGTAGGAAACAGTTGGCACAGGCTTTCGCCGCACAGCAGCATCCTTACTTTCATCCTACAGGCACCAACAACGCACCAGGCAAGAATTCAACGGCGCGTATACTACGCCCACCGAACGACCGTCAGAGCCTTTGTTGCGGCATCGGCAGCAGCAGCAACAACATCCGCAGCAAGCGCCTGCAGCCAACGTCGCCCGGAGACAATTAAGCCGGGCGCACAAGCGCAAACGGGCCAGGCGCGTGCTCCTATACCGTCTCAGCGGCTCCTGCAATGGGCGCACAACAGCACTTTTGGGCGTGTGGCCAAACTTCTTGGCGAAAACGAAGAGAGATGATGGCCCGCAAGAGAGACCTGCAGTCCCCGCGTCTTGCGTAGCTTGCACGCATTGGAGTGGCGTGTTGTTGGCGATGTCTATGCTGCTGCCTCTCGCGCAAAAGATCCAAGAAGCCGCGGCCCGCACTCGAAGCAAAGCCTCGGCGCTCTCGATGCCGGCCAGGCGTTGGTATATACCGGGCTGTGAGAGTGAAAGGCACAGCAGCTGCCAAGAAACGTCGTCCGCAGCGGCTTGCCTGCGCCCTCGAAAAAGGCAGCAAGGGAGCAAAAGGAAGCGGAGCTGAAGCCTTCCCCTCCTAATCCAAATAGCGAGAAAAGTGCATCGGTGCTGTGTACAGCGTTGACATAACCGGATTCGTCTAGACGGCAGTGCGTTCGATTTGCGTTTCTGAGCGTGGAGCAGACTTAAGTGCCAACCCGATAAGGTTAAGGCTCCTTTAGATTCGGAAGTGAAAGTGCGTTGACTGTAATTCCGTTTGGCTGCCTCCATACACGTACGCCTTCCTGTGAAAAAATAAACAACTATATAAACGGACTGCGATGCTCTTCGCCTATGTACGAGAATGCCCTGGGCAATATCCCGATGAGAACCGTGAAATCGAAAGAAAATTGCACCTGCTTGTTTTCGAGTAATGCTGCTTCATGCTAGAAAATTCTTGGAGTCATTTTCCAGTTTTTCTTCTTTGTTTCTCTACTCTCCTCTGCAATGCCTCGGCGCTCGACGGTATGAAGGCTATATAACTAAATGAATTAATAAAAATGTTTCCGGGCACCAAGACCTTCCCAAAATAGACATCAGAATGAGTTTTTTTTTTCTTCTTTTTTTGAGGTTGTGGAAAAAGAAATTAAACTGCGCGACAATGATAATAAAAAGGGGCGTTGTGCCTTCAATAGTAGAAACTCATGTAAGCTGGTGTATACAGCGACAGCATTGCGCTATGATAAAAAATTTGCTCTGGGTAGATTACAAGGTTACCAGAAGTAACATTTGTGAGCACACGTCATTGGAGGGATCCCGTTTGGTCCAGAAAAGAACGTGTGGATTCCGGGAAAGGAAACAAAGAACTCGAGTTAGTCAAAGCATAATTCCAATATTTCAAAAGCGTTAACTCTTCAGCTAGTTGGTAATCTGCAGTTATATTCATGTATTAACGCAAGATGAAAAATATAAAAGAAATTCCTTTTGTGCGAAAGATATGACTAGTACTGAATAGTTTTCTTTTTTTTTTTTTATGCAAGCTTGCCATACGGCATATTATAGAAACTCATGTAAATGGTTTTCCGTGAGGAACCGGAGCAGGCTCCCGCTCTTAGCGTTGTCGGTGAGTCATTTAGAAAAGTCCTCTTCCCTTGTTGCGGTTAATACCACTTCGCGAAGAATCTGTGTCCTTTATGCCCTCGTCTCTACACAAGTCCACAGCAGGTGGCGAACATCCACTTCTGCAGCTGGTGTGGAACACTTCGGGCATGTGGTTGGTCCGATGTCTGCTTGCGATTCCCATCGGCATTTTACCGACGGGGTAAGGGCCGCCCCAGCTCTTATCCTTCTAAGGGAAACCTCCTCCATTCTCGTTAAGTTGCGAGGGAGTGGGAATGTACACGGGGGAATGAGGGCACGTGTACTTTTCTTTAAAGAGGATGCTAAGATGAGAACAGCGGAGCGGGCATCGAAAGGGAGGTTGGTGGGGGGCGCATTAGTGTTTGGAACTTCGTGTGTGAGGTGGTCAACATTTCTCTGCTCAGCATTCTCAGCCATCGTCTTGTGTCCAATGTATCTGGATGCTTATCTTTGTTATTTTATTGAGTTTTCGAAGCGGTATATTTTCTTCGCTTGTTAAGCCAGTTTTACCGCAACATTTTGTCTTCGCCGCATAATTTTCAAACAGCAAAGTTCACATACTATTCACAGAAGTCTTCTGGGGCAGAAGATGGCCATGGTTCACATCCACTCGTCAAGCTCCGCACTTCGTGTTCTACCTTTCGCCCGACTGGGGTCGACGGCGGCACCTTTAGTATTGCGCTTAGTCGTACAGAAAACAACTTACTAGTTAGAAGAAAAAAAAACTCACCCAGAAAAGAGAAATACTTCGAGGACACTTTGGCGACTAAAGTGATGAAAAGCGAAATCCTGAGTGCTGCATTCTTCTACGTGACTGTTGCGCATCTAGCGATGAACGCTGCTACGAGCAAAGCGAGCGACTACTCTTTCACATTCTGCGACTAGATTTATTCAGTGAATTCTTGGCAGCGACGAGATCGCGCTCCTTGTATCTTCGCAGTTGTTCTACGTTTACTGCTGTGTGGTTGATTTTACTGGGTGCGCGGCATTGATTAGTAATTAATTAATTACGCAAGTGTCACAGATTAGTAATTACTAAGTAGCAATTAGTAATTATTGAATAAGTAAGCAGTTTACAATGGTAATTATTAATTGGCACTTAGTCACTAATTATACAGTCATTAATTTGTAATTGACTGTCATGTGGCCATATAAGGCACACATTCGCGCATACTGTGGTCGTGCTCTGTGATTGGTCGAGACCTTCACGACGTCATCTCGTCTCGACCAATTAGAGACTACGCAAAAGCGTGACACTTTTGCTGACGACAACGATTAGGCAATAAAGGCTTTCGCCTTAAAATATAGAAATTCGATGAAGGATGAACTACATAATACTCGGTAACCGTGTGTTCTGCGATCTCTCGTAGTTTTGTCTCATACTGGGTAATACCACGCCGGACAGCCTTCTAGGAGATTGTTCGAAGAGTTCACTTATTTTGGAGTGCTAGGCCCTAACTTGTTCGTATGCCTAGCTGCCCTTGTCAGAGATAAGCAGGTACACATTCAGCCTATGACGCACGTTACTTTCCTAGTTGGTTGTTGTCTGCTAAAAACGCACCGCGCCTGTTTTTCAACACAATGTTTCATTAGCTACAGTTGAAACTCCAAACGTTCGTGTGACACGGCTTCGAACGGCCGGAAATGTCTATTTACTTCACACAGGCCGGGCAAATTCCAAGCAATCAAAAGAGAACTGCAAATTGAGAGAGAGGACGAAAGAGGACTCAGCACTCGAAAGTCATCAGAAAAGGTCCCCGCATTCAAAAGCGACCAAGAAAACAAAATAAGTGAAAATATGGAAGTCAAGAACTCCAACCTGGCTCTGTAACACAGTCGGGACGAGCTATGAATAAAGTTGGTCTCGGAAGCGAACAAGCCTGTAGTGCAATAGAAAGCCGCAGACCACAAAGGTCTAGGTGCCCATGGCGCATCTAGCGGCATGCAAGCATCTGAAAGATGAACAGGGAAGCGAGGCGTTCCGTTCGCGCGGTGCGTTTTCTTTGAGGCCGCTAAGTTTGTGTCGTCGACAGAGCGCGAGCAACACGATATGCGCAGCTCACGACTGAGGCCTCCGCTAACGTGCGCTGCAGGAACGCAGGCTGCTGAGTGGCGGGCGGGGACCTGCGCGCGTTCGTCGTCAGTTACAGCCGGTCTGCGGGAGTCCCGGGCCGTGATTAATGGTGGCTCTTTGCTTCTTAATCTCAACGCGTGCGCTCGCGTTCAGACTTTTCTGCCGCGCGAGACGGTGCGAAAGGAGAGGCCAAGAGCGGGCCACAGAACAGGAGAAAGGATCCGACAACGAGATGTCTAGGGAAAGGGAGGGGGACGAAGCAAAAGAAGGAACTGGAATTGGGAAGCAGCTAGGGAAAACAAAAGGAAGGCTATAGCTGTGGGCGAGCGGCGCACAGGCATCGCCCTGAGGCTGGACCAAATTACTCATTGACTGCAGTGGGGAGAAAAGTCGGGAAGCGACGGTTGTCGCTGCTTTTAATTGCGGCCCGCAAAAATGATGACTCTCCTGTCGACCCTCTTCCCACCTCTTTCCATCTTTTCTCCTGCCATATATGCTCAGCCGCAAGCTCTGGTTGGCAACGCCAAGCACCAGCTGTTTCGCCGAAGCCCTACGCGGACACACTAGCTTATACCGCTCGATATACGAAGTTTGCGGACTGCTTTTCTCCATGTCCTGGAGAAGTGTTAGTGAGACTTAAAGGATATGTTTTTAAAAATGCTTTTTTTTCGCACCTCGGTCTACTGTACACGTAACTTCGTACGGAAAGTGACAAGCAAAAAGGTGTTTTTTTTTTCTTTTTGACACAGTGTGAATACAAGTGCACATAGTGCGTAAAGCTGGGTCGCTTAATTATAGCCCGACCAGCGAATAGTTAATCGCACTACGGTGGCACTTACTTGCCTAATACATTTACCTAAAGCTCGAGCTTCATCAAGGAATGTAGCAGGAAACGTATTCATATTGAGTATGGAACATCGCCTGTAGCAATGCTCGACCCTTCATCGTCTTTGAGGTAGTTTCTTCTGATTCAGTTCTGAATTAGAATGGCGTGACAGGACTTAGTTCTTGACCAAACCGCTCCATTGCAGATTGGCAGCATCCTTAAAAAGTGGTTGTTCATCTTTGGCGAAGTTCCTCGGCCGGTCCCACGTTCGAGGCACTACCACGGCTTCAGTCTAGAGTCAAACGTTCCATGGGCACTAAGGAAATGGGGAAACAGGAAATGGGGAAACAGGAAATGGGGAAACAGGAAATAAAGAGGAAAGAGGCTATCCTTGAAATATCGTGCAAATTAAAGTTTTATATAAAAAGTGAACAATGCATACAGCATGCTTCGTGCGGCTTATTATTTCATGTACGCAAAAGTTATCCGGCGAGAAACTTTCTTCACATCGTATTTGGCAGCATTCGCGGTAATGGCGCTTGAAGTGCAAAAATTGAATCAAACATTTCGCTTCCGCGTCTGTGAATGTGCGTGTGTACAGCACTGCGTACAGGTACAGACTTACCAGAAAGGCTTGGCTAAAGATGCACAAATAGCCTGCACACTATGAACACTGATTGTATACGTATATAGCACAGCGACTTCCACCGACTACAGGTGGCTCCCGCTATAGGCGCTGCGGCCTCGCAACCGTTGCTGCGGTGGGCGCCTTCACCCTTTTCCAGACGCACCCGTTGAAAGCGAGACGCAGCAGGAAGCGGCGTTAGGTTTCACACGCCTCCCCATCCACCTACGACGCGTGGCGTCGCAGTCACCGGATGATCAATCTTCCGGAAGGAACGTTCTTTCTTGCTCGTCGACGCCGCTTTTCAGCGGCAAGACGCTCGTCCTGGTGGGTTCTTCGCGCCTTCTTCTCCGAGCCCAGCGGTTGCGCTCATGCTGACAGGCTCGCTCGTCGCCCCAGCGCTGTGACGCCCGCTGTCTCAAATTTGGCAAGCCAGTTTGAATACAAACTGATGAGCACAGAATAGCTGCGGTTTCTCCATCTCTTCGCTTCGCGACAGCCACATGGCAAGGATGAGCGCCTAAAAATACTTAATCTGTCATGCTGAAGTTTGTCGCCGTTCATGAGATTTTATTGCTTAGGTGTTAGTACTAAAAACAGGCCGCGGGGAAGGCAGGTAATATAGGATAGCTGTGATTGACATCATTTCACGCCGTATATAGCGATATTTCCTGGAACGACCCTAAAGAAAAAAGCCGTATGAGTCACAATAACCTCATACAGATTTCTCATACTAAGCTCATACAAGTCTCATAAAATCTCATATATTTCTCATACGTGAAATGATACTTGTATGAGATGATATGAGATTGTACGAGTTTAGTATGAGAAATCTGTATGAGGTCATTGTGACTCATAGGGTTTTTTTGCTAGGGGATAGAACTATGTATGAAGCTGCGTAAGTTTTTTTCCGTCATGGTACGGTATCTACCATAAGTAGGTTTGTCGGTATTGTTGGGCAGCGTCGAAGATTATGCACCGACAACACACTTGAGAATTATTGTAGGTTTATCACGCGACCAAAAGCGAAAGGAACTGAAACTATAACAAATCAATCCACCCCCACGTTTCCGTGGAAGTTTTTCAGACGGCAACCATCCTGAACAACTTCCTGTCTTATAAGAGAAATACCAGTCAGCACCTAATAGGAAGCCCCGATACCTTCAGCACAACATCTATGCTGTGTGAAGAGGCCACCGCACTATAACGGCACTCACATCACACGAGTTTTTTCTTTGTCTCGCGGACACCCTTCGTCACACGCGTAAATTTAGACCACGGCTGCAGGCTATGTACCAGTGACCGTCATGACGTTATCGTTTCGTTCAGTCGCGGGAAACATTTTCCTCCATAATGTTACTTTAAGCGTTAAAGCTGAATTAAGAACTTTGCCCTTCGGTGTATGCGTCGTGCACCTGCAGTATATACCTCCGACATGCAATTCCATGTGACAAGTCTACAGAGTTATTCGAGAGGCGGCAGCAATTCACCTTCATTCGTATGACGCAGAAGGATGTATGCAGGAGAAGTTACGGTGCGACTTTCACACGCCGATAAATAGGAAGAGAAAGAAAAAAGAAATGGTAACTAATAAAGGAAACACTATAGAAGTTAAACCGCGCATCTACACACACTGCAGGTCCACTGTCCAGGATGAAAATCGAAGTTCCCTGCTCTAATTAAAGTTTAATTGCCTTTAATTAATTACACCGAGCGCGTGCGCAACACTACGGGGTGACGCCACGACTAGTGCGCCGGCAGGCGGAAGGGAATGAATTCCGGGATTAGCCAGCCGTGTCTCGACTCGGGTGCGCTGCTGCAGGCGAGCGAGACCGATCTCAGGTCAGCCATGCTCAGCTTCGACGCATCCCGACGGTCCCGTTTGTTTGATTCGTGAGCGCATTCGTTCGGCGTCGAAGACCCGAGGCATTGCCTCGCTCATGCCCGAACCCCCTCTCGTGCCGAGCCATCGGTCGGACATTCCGGGCGTTCCCGAAGGAATTCCTTGGTCCGCTGAATACCGTGCCCGAGCAATGGGAACCACACAGCAAGCTTCATTAACGCGAAAAGGGAGAGAGGAAAAGGAAGACGAAATAAAGATCACTTTACCATTCGAGCTGCGCCGATGTGGTGCTGTTACGTTATCAGAGCTATATATATCGACTTGGCTTGACTTTGTTTTTTGACGAAGTTGATGTTCAGAGCAAAGCATGTATTTTACAGTCTTTTTCAATAGTTTATAGTCCAGAGGATCTGCATGCTTTTAAGCCGTATAGTGGCGCTGCTCTGCTTTAGCATTCATGGAAGTGCATTCCTATGGAAAGGATATAGGCACAAAATCTCAGTGTCAAGAGATTGGGAGCACTGGAAATGCCTTACAAGCCGTACGAAGTGGCTCAGAAGCGACACCCTTGGGCTCTAGATTATTGACACAGACTGTAAGCTCTTGCACGGACTATTCCTAAGATATAAGGCGGAAGACAACTAACAAAAGCTTTATCTTCTGTCACAATGTGAACATCTTGACGACGGCTGGCAAGCGCACAGCAGGGATATGGACTGGTGCTTTAATGACATTTTCGCAAGTACACAATATAAAAAAATGCCTAAGTATTGTCTTCTGATACATCATTCATTGATTAATATGCAGTTGCACCAAACGTTCTCCTGATATTCCTTGGTTTTCTTACGGGAGCTCTCCTCTCTGTTGCAGTGCAACTTTATTTGCGGGAAGGAGAAAAGCGAAGATTCGCCACTTCGTTAACTTGAAAATATAATGAGAGCCACTAAAACACACATAAATATTAGCTGTTTAACATTACCTGAAGATACATTTCTAAAGAACTATCTACTTCAGCATTTACTTCAGCTTTCTTTTTTTCAGCCGGTTAGGGCCAAAGAAACGAGGCATACCAAGCAACATTCGTTAGAACTAAGTTGCTGGAACCACAGTTTGTTTCAGAGTACAATAGATGAATGGAATGCTCTTCCGGGTAGCATTGTTCGTTCCGATGATTTTACTACGTGAATGTTTTCGTCTTATTATCATATTTCGCGATTATTTGTTGATTTTGATGCTTTTTTATGTTTGAAGTTCCTGTATTTTATGAATATTGTAAAACAGGTATTCGGCTCTGATATGTTTAGCGCCTGATGCTGAAGAGGACGACGACAACCATGTTCAACGCGCATGACGGTCAGGAAAGAAAACGACGACGAAGCTCGCTCCGACGCTCGTGCGTGCGCTTCTACGACTGATCGCCGAACGTTCCATTGACTGTTGACGGCGTAGCGCCCTGTTCAAGGTCTTCTATTACAATATGTCTTTTTACTCGCTCCCTATTTGTTCAGAGCCCCTCCTGCTGTCGTACTGCGAACCAGTGTAAGTAAAATATATAAATAAATATGCATACGTTTTACCGCACATCTTGCGTGGTTTGCCTATGGCTTTCGTTGTTGGTGTGCGAATTTTATGAGCGAATTTTCACCAGCTTTTATATATTCCCATTCGTGAAGCATTGGTCGACACAGCAGATGAAAACCCAGGGAGCACATGAGGCAAATAACGGAGGGCCTTATGAGAAAAACATTTAAATGCACAACTTTTCCTACTATAGATTTTAAAAATATGTAAAACCATTCGTTACTGCAGCACCCAGAGAGGTAAAGAAAGAGGCTTCGGATAAAAGAAAATTCGCATATTTGGAGCTCATCAGGCGCACAGCAGATAATTTAGATATAAAATAGAGTCAGAAAGTACATGTTCATGTATATTTAAAACGAGGCGAATATGTTTGCTCCTACACTATGGTGCAGGTACATGTTGTTATTCAAGGAAAAAAAAAAACATGCAAAAGACAAGTAGAGAAGCTGATAGCCGAAATACAAACGCATCAGCGCACAGAAACCCACCCATCCTCAAACAACTGCTTCGGGGTGGTTCGCCAACGACTTTGATTTGGTCTCCGCTGCTCTCGCCGCTAATTTACCGCCGAGCTAGACGATGCAGAAAGATCTAAAATAACGAAGTATAAAGAAAAAAAAAAACTGAAGCAGCGGCCAGAATATATGCCAACCATTGGAGCAACGGTGAAAGAAAATACGCAAAGAGAAGGGTCGGTGAAGCAGAGACGCCACTCAGCTGTGTGCGCGTGGCTGGTGGGGGATTTCCGGTTGCTGCACTGATCGAGGGTGAGAGGTATCTCCTTACTAACCCTTCTCCCCAATCCCTCCAGTCGGTGAGTTTCTGGTGCGCGATTCAGCGAAACGAGGAAGTGGGAAGGTACCACTCGCATCGAGGATATAATCTCACAGAAAGATCGGAATGCGTTGGAGAGGAAGGCACGGAGAACGTCAACAGCAATATAAAATCCTATTTCTTTGCCCTTGAGAATTGAATAAGTATTCATTTCTTTGTCTGTTATTTTTTTTTTTTTTTTGTTCATATAGAACCGAGGAGCAGCGAGCGGTACAAGAATATGGGTTGAAAGCACAATATGCTGCCATATGAGCAGCGAGAAAATACGCAAGAGGACGTCAGGATATGCAGCGAAGCTGGGTCCCAGAAAGGCGAAAATATACGTATGACGTCAGGCATAATGAACGTAGAGCAGATAGTGATTTTGTACACAAAGGTTTCTTCGAAAAGCGGAAGCGCCACTCAGATGTACAATTTAAAGAAAACAGAGTGAAAGAAAAAGGACTGCAAAAGGAAAAGGATTTTCCCAATGTTGGCCAACACACATAATAATGCAAACTAAGAAAGGAAGAAAATTAGTGGAACTAAAGGGTGAATACGAAACCAGTGGCGGACGACGGGGGAACAGCATTGCGTGAGCGCAACGTGGGGTTTTAGCGGAAAATTGACGAAGAATATCTATTCTGTCGCACGAAATACGTGCAGTGACGCTGAAGCTTATAGACCTAAAGGCAGACAACGTAGAAGAGCAAACGTGTGATCTCCGGGGTGTCCTGACGTCATGACGCTCTTACGTGACGTCAGCATTCAAAGCTTCTTCGACATCAGCTCACCAGAACTCAAACAGTGAAATACGAAGATGGTAACAACGTGAAAACAGCCGACATTGTCAAGTTTGGAGACTAACAGACATGCAGTTATGATAGCTGTCATGCCAAGCCCTCTGCAGCGCGCTTTCCGCGTCTTGTGGTGTCTGAGGCGCTGCATGGTTTTAGCGAGACAGGATACTGTGACAGCTTTTGTCTCGTTGCATATTTGCCAGTCTTTTTTTTTTTTTTTTTTGTTGTTGCTTCACTTCTTGCGCGCGTGAATAACACCGCCGCGTGTGGAGTCCGCCTCCGTCAGTCTTTGCGGGTCCAATCCTGACAGTGATAAATGACCGTTCATTCGAGGAGGAAATGCGCGTGCCGCCGCCGACGGCGCTCCGGTCTGCGCGCGTTCCTTTTTGCTCCTTTCACGCTTTTCATCCCTCTCCTCTGAATTGCGTCTAGTCTCCTTTCTTTTTCTTTTTTTCTTTTGTTCCCTTCCCTTGTGCCGATATACTCGCTCGTATCATGCTATGGCTTCGGCCAGTGCGTCTTTGTACCAGTGAGGACCACACTTTTATCTTACTGATTTCGTTTTCATCAGAGAGAGCTAGCTTTCGCGTTTCCGGCCTTCGTATCGTTGGTCCATCTCGGCTGAGTGGCAAGTTTCTTTCTTTGTTTAAATGAGACTGCGAAGCTTGGCAACAGGGTAACGGCTTCATTTACTGACTGCACTTAACGAAGGATTTCAGTGTTTGCCCTCTGGACAGAAACGTCGTGGTTTTGATTGCGATGCTGGCAGAAGTGCGATGACATTGTTTTGCACATTCACTAATTAATGGAGACATGATGAATTGAAATAGCAAACTTGGCACGTTTGTTTTCGCGTTTGTAAAGGGGTCACAAGCATTTTGTCAGAGCAGCAGAATATACGCTGGGGGTAGCTGCTGGAATGCGCAGATTTCCGTGTTTTTAATAATATCACGTGAGCTTGAACTGCGCTGCTGCCCTGGAAGACGAATGAATTGGAGAAAGTAGTGGGAAAGCAGTGGAGAGAAAGCAGTCGGAAGAGCATGCTCACAATTTCTGCGAGCACCCGCGATACATTAGTCGTGCGGGAGGAATCTGACTTTGGACTCCATGTTACCATGTGATGATGCGAGAATCATCTGGTAGAATATTCTGATAAGTGCGATGCAGTCTCTGGTAATCACTATCTGCATCGCAGCACCTAGAAGATGCGACATTGTTTTTATCTGCTACATATATATGCTCCGGATGACAACGAAAAGAGCGCGCATTTGCGATAAACAACCTATAGCATGCCCCGGAAATCACTTGAAATCGATACTTACGAAACAGCAATGATATAGAACCTTCGATATCGGCGCATAATTTAGTTACAAGCGAGTAATCACTCATTGGCATCCACCCGTTCGCAACCATACTGCAAAGTTATACAGCCTGCACAGAATCTGATGTGGGATTCTAAACATGCGACCACCACCTCGGCACAGACGCTCTACCAAATGAACTAACCAGGATGCATTGGTATAGCAGAGCAGACTGCGATGCGAGAGCGAATTGACCAAGAATTGGAAGTGGAAATGGTGTTGACTCAATGCATGAGGAATGTGGAGTAGATATATATAGGGTAAATTACTTGACAGTAAATCGAATCCAACGTTATGAAAACGTTACACTGCCGGCACACAGCACACATGAGCACACAGCACACAACTATACACTTTCACCGTGGTGCCCGCTATTACGCTTCCGAAGCCGAGAAAGAAATTGGTTGTTGGTAGGTAGCCCTGCTAATCTGACAGCATAGGCTGTTTAACGCAGAAGAGTGGAGAGTTGGCCTTGTTCGTTAATTATCACGGTGGAACAGCGTTAAGACAGGACGAAAGGTTTGATTTGGTTTGTGGGGTTTGATGTCCCAAAGCGACTGAGTATATGAGAGATGCAGTAGTGGACGGCTGCTGATATTTCGACCACCTGAGGTTCTTTAACGTGCATTGACATCGCACCTCCTGACAATAGCAAGCACGAAAGGACGACACAACACATGCGCCGACTAGAAACAGGTATTTTATTTCAGAAAAATAGAAATATATACTGCATCCGTATGTATTTCTGTAGGATAGAAATATATACTATTTCGTTTGTTAGCGCTGTTTCCACCATGAAAGGCTGTATAAACCCTGTATTCGCTTTGCCTTTTAGCAATATATTTGTTCCGACCAACTTTAAGTGACTTGGCTTCAAGACTGCATAAAAAAACATAACCTGCTGATTTCTCCGGTCGTCACGACCCAACGTCTACCGGCGTAAACGTCAAAAAAAGAAAAGCACGCTTTGAGCTAAAGCGTACAAGAAATTGCAGCCACAAATGTACAAGTACGCAACATTTTTGCGGCAAAATAAAAGATGAGTACCTATCCTGACAACGAATGCGTAGGCTTTTGGTATAGCAATGCGAACAAATGCGAACAAGTAGAACAAACCCCCTCTGCCACCTCCAGATTCCCCGTCGAAGGGGTAGCTGAAAGGGCGGGAAAAAGAAAAGAAAATGGAAAAGAATTCCCCAAAGTGACGACACCTACGCCTGAGGCCACGGACGTGTCGGAACGTGTCGCCGCGCGTCGTTCGACGCGAACTGACGGGAAAATAGCGACGCCGTTGCGCGCGCCGCTCAAAGACTGATGGCTGGCGGTTTCCACGTCTCGCCCGAAAGCTGTGCGACTTCCGCCCGCAAGACCGCTTAGTCGCCAGGCTGCAAAAGAGGGAAGCGACAAGCCGTGTCACGCGCAGAGCAACGGCAACAACCGCTCTCGTTTTCTTCGATGACGCCGTACCACCACCGCAGTGTAGCGGGCTTTTCTGCCAGACCCACGAGCTCGGCGGGGAAGGGAAAGATAAGGAGCCGCATTTCCTGTCGCCGCCACCACTGCGATTCCCCTCAAAACGTTCTGCACCAAACGACGCCCAGACACCAAAGAGCAAATACGCAGATGAGCGCTCGTAGCCAAGAAGCACTCGCCCGCGTTTAAGCGCTGAAAAGTGCGCAAAGAAACGTCTCCGAAGCGTGGGGAACAAGGAGAGGATGCGAGTTTGTCAACAAAAACGCCGACAGCACGCGCACAGTGAAGAAGGGGAGCTGGCGCGTGACGGTGGAGGTTTCTTTCGCTTTCCGCGAAACAGCGCGAGCGCGCGTGTGTCTGTCTGTGCGGTATCGTTGCTCAACGACAGCAACATGCCTGTGTCGCGCAGCCCTCGAAGCGTTTTGGCGTTGAGCGCCGAAAAGACGCAAGTGTGGTGTGGGCCCCACCGTTGCACGACACGGAGATGGGATAGACGACGTGTCCGGGAACGTTTTCGAGCCAAATTGGCTGTTTGTTTTGAGTTTCGTGCGACTGTCGTTCGCTTGCACAACCGGTCTCGTGTACGTCGCCTTGCGCTGCACCCTTGTCTTTTTATTAATGGCATCGCCGCTGCTGCCAGGGTAGGCGCGTCAGCGAGGAGACCCGCTGGCAGCTGACTATGACAGCAGACTGTCATCTCTACCTAAAACGAGTCCCTGCCTCCGACCTATCTTTTCTCTCTTCTTACCCCCTGTCGCTCTAATGCGTTTAGCAAAGGGAAGGTTAAAGGGTCCGAGGAATGCAAATTTGGGTACAATTTCCTGTGTTTAATTTTGTGGAACTTTTCAACAACGCCGTCTGCTCCTTCTGATGCTCTTTTTTAACAAGCAGATAGGCAAAGCTTTTGTCATCGGACATTATGAAACGGTTCAGGACAGCGCATGCGAAGCTTTGATCCAACACAAGTTGTGCGTGGCGCGCGCACCCTCTCCAGCCGCAAATTTCCTCTCCTCATTTTTAACGCCATCTCCCGGCACAAACTGTTCTACATTTCCTGCTGCAGGATTTCTAGTCAAGAAAAACAATTAGTGCATATATCTATTTGCAGAAATTGGGTCCTCTGACGTAGGTAGGTTCACATGCCTGCTTATGCACGCAATGCAGACTCGCGTAAGTATTCGCGGCTGCTTTGCCTAAAAGCTTCTGAATAATTAAATTAGGCTATATGGATTACGTAAGACTGCAAAAAGATCCGCATAAAATTTATAAGTACGGATCCCATTTCATGCCCCACAGGCATCGCCAATACGCTGCTGCACTTGGCGAAAATGTTTTTCGAGAAACCGTGGTTTCTTTATAATGAATTATTCTTGTCTATATATTCCGGTTGTGTTGTAGATAAGCGCGCAATATAATGTAGTTGTGCTTTGCTCTGCTGCGCTGAGTTGGGTGGTGTTGTCTGTGGTCTGTAGCATGCGGTGTGTGGTGCTATGCGTTGTCTCTGACTGTTCAATAATAAAACAAAAATAATGTTCAAAATTCTGTTCAGCGATGCTGATTCGTGGGCTAGTTGGTACAGCTTGCTCATTTTGGCAAAGCCTAAAGCGCAAAGAAAGACAGTGAATAGCTGCGTCCTGTGTATCTCTTACGTCCCTGTCTTTTTTGCGCTTCAGGCTTCTATAAAATGAGAACTAGGCTTTAATGCCTTGTGGACGCTATTATGTCGATCGCGTTGATGATTTCCTCTCAGTGCCACAAACCAATCCTAAGCATAACTAAACACAGCACAGCCCAGTGGCCCAGTGTAGCATAGCACAGCACGGGACGACACAGTGCACAGTAGCACAAAACATATAACTATACATAACACAACACAGCACTACAGTCCCAACAAAGTGCAACAAAACGCAACACAATGCACCACAATGCACACAACGCCAGAACGCAAGGGTACAAGAGCACAGCAGTACCATTCAGAGTGACGCCGAGCAAGCCCGCGTATCACCACGGAACTTTACAAAGACAACTAAGACATGCACACAAAGAAAAGAACGAAGTCATGTTTTCGTTTTCAGCCGTTATTCATCATTGGAGACACGGCAGTAAACAAGGTGCTGCACTGTACAGGAACACGATACAAGCACATCACCGAATCTCCGACTGAGCCAAGCCGAAACCCACAAACCCGCACTGTGCGAAGGCGAGCAGGCGAATGGGGATAGAAAAGGCCCCGGGGCAAACCTATATACACGTCAGTCGGGAAAGGACGTAATTTATTGGCCTCCCATTGTCACCAGAAGTCGCGCCGCACCGTTCGCTTTCCTGAGCGACGATGAAATGCCGTTTATTTTCAATTTCAGAAACACCGTGCTTTTTCTTCCTAACTTTTTTTCTTTCTTTAATGTTTCACATTTTATTCACAGCTCGCGACGTCATTTGTTATATCCCGAAGAAGGTAAATACGCGCGCGTACATGTACTATTTTCTGTTATAAAAAAAAACACGAAAAAGAAAATAAAAACACGGAGGGTGCTAGGAACGTTGATAACTGGAGGCGCGGCTTACAATCGAAGCCCACATTTTTTGTGCGTCGTCGTTGTACAGTTGCGCCTGGGTGTGGACTGTAGCACTGAAAATACCAGGAAAGACAAGCATCATCCCTCGCTCGAACGCAGGAACACAGTACGGAGGAAGAACCGCCATCTGCAGACGCACATAGGCGATCACCATCACTGAAAAGACAGCCGTGGGCATTGTGCGTATGTGCGCGTCTGATCGTGAGTGGGAGCCGCGGCGTTTCGAGTCCGACACCTCCGGCTAAAAAGTCATCAGCGCTCGCTTCCACAGTCCCTTCCTCGGCACTGGGTGTAGGGATGATAAAGCTGAACGTGGGCTCTACTGTATGCCTCTTGTTGCACGTATGCATGCTTGTTTGCTTCTGGTTTAAACCAGCGGATGTGGTCGGATGCGGCATATCTGCGCCAAGTGATCCTGCCGTAGCAGGCATCGTTTCCTTTATATGTCGATTGCATAGATTCATATCCTTTCCATTTTTTTTTTTTCGATTACATGAGTTCATACAGCATACTTTATCTGCAGGCGACATCTCCGTTATCTGACGTGCTTGAAGCTTTGTAGTGTAGTCATGTGCCGTCAAAGAACATTGCTATATACTACGATTGCCAGTATTATTACTCAGAACTCGGTACCTGTATATTCTAAGCCTATGCCAGTTAGGAAAGTCAATAGCCTGATCTGTCTATTCCACTGAGTGCCGATCTAACCATGCGCTGTCCTGTTTTGTCCACTTTTCGAAAAACAAAATACCAATTCCAAACCGATCGAGCGGGAATTTGTTCAGTTAGCCAAGAATTTCGTTTAGCAGGTGTCTAAGGTTTTAAGTATTATGGGGGGAAAAATTATCCAACCATTCCACCCTGCCCCATTTCCTGCTTACTGGAGCATTAAGAGAGGAAAAAAAAAGGATAACTTTCTTGAGTCATGCTTCATGGCAGTAACGCTTTCTGATTGATTTAATCGTTAATTAGTTACATGCTAATAAATAATGAATGATTTTTCTCATACCTTCCTGCCTTCATCCAAGTGCTGCCATCACGCTCCTGACAAAGAATCCTTCCCGTTCTTGCTAAGGCTGACTTGCATGCATTTCAAGTACATATCTTTTTTTTTGTAGCGAGAACTGCACTACGCTACCCAGCCGAGCATTTCGCCGTGTTTAGGACACGCCACTAGTGCGCATGCGCGAATACCGTAGTGGAGCTAGAGGTGCGCTGCGCATGACGTTAGAGCTCGCGGCCGCCGCGTGCCGACTCCACTACCGACGCAGCAGAGACGCCGAAACAAAGAGAAAAACGCCTTGCCAAGTGGAAGCGCCAAGATGCAGAGCGTAAAAAGCGGCGCGTAGCAGCAGCAAAGAGAGACCATAAGAAGGCGAAGAGAGCAGCGGAGACGCCGTAACAGGGAGAGGAACGGTTTGCCAAACTATATATAGTGGCCAAACGGTGGTGCCAGACTCGCGGGGATTATGAAAGAGTTCAGTCAACGGGAATTAACTGAAAAGGATTTGAAGGCACGTCGTGTGACTGATCACTCCATTCGAGTTTCCGAAACAGCATCTGCGACCCGGATATTTGAAGCACACTTTGTGAACAATCCATCTGGACACATGTGTAGTGTGTGCGAGAGTCTGTGGCGCCAAATGGACCTGACAATCGGTGAGTAATCCAATGAGTTAGACTTTGCGTTTGGAGACTCTACCAAATTGAAATACTGTATAGACAAAATTGAGACCACTGCATGCTACTTCACAGATCATCGGGCAGTCTTTGTCTCTGCCAAGCAAAATGAATAAATGGTATGCAAACTCAATTTCTCTCAATGCTGAACATGCAGTGACCACAACAAACTCAGCCAGTTAAATCCTGGCATAGCCGAGCTAAGCCATACACTGGTAATTTTTTCTTTTCACTTGCAATTGATCAACTCGGTTCACTTCCGGGCCTTAAGAATCTTTTCACACACACAAAAAAAAAAAAACGGCATTGTTTTCAATCAGGTAATCAGCTCCATTACCACGCTTCTGCTAACGACGCAACTGACTATAGGACATGTGAAAGAAGTGTATAAATGCAGCGTTATATCTTGCCAGGGTCAGCGACTAAATAAATATCACAAATATTGTTCAATTAGTGACCCACATGTTTGATTTTCAAGCACTTTGCCTTCTGCGAATAAATCAGACTCCTGTCGTCGTCTGAGGCTGAGCGAACATCTACAGGTTCCCTTTGTCTGGGGGAGCCGTCCAACTGCCTCGTCTATATAAATGAGGAGCTGCGCCCCTTGCCCTCCTGCTCCTGCACACTTGCTCCTGCACCCCTTCCGCAAGCCATGCACACCAAAGAGTGGTTCGGGCATGCGCATGTATCGGGCATGCGCTGTCTGCCTTATCGTGTCAGCGCAGTCTTATCAGTGCTACAGCAAACTGTACGCTTAGCACTGCTACTGCCCCGCCTCCCTTCATTGCCTATAAAAGGCCGTGCTAATAAACCCTTCTTGTTCTTCTTGTTCCTGCAACCATGTAGTTGCCTCTATCCTTAGTGCGACACACATCGCGATACATGGTGTCAGAAGTGGGATCCTGCGACAGCTATGGAACTTCTAAAGGCCCCGCCACCTTTGCAACTGACCGGCAACCTCTCTGAGAATTGGAAACGCTTCAAGCAGAAATTCGACCTGTTCCTGCAGGCGACCGCAACGAAGGAGCAACCTCGCAGCGATTCTGCAAAAGCCGCACTCCTGCTGAGCACAGCCGGCGATGAAGCGCTCGACGTGTTCAACACGTTCAAGTTCGAGGCAGCCGAAAGCAAGGATGATTACGCAACGCTGGTTGGAAAATTTGAGACCTACTGTGCCGAGGTGAGCAACGAAGTTCACGAACGTTATGTGTTTCGCTCCAGGAAGCAGGCAGATGGAGAACTTTTTGAGAAGTTTATCCGGGACCTCAAAAAGCAAGCCGCGCAATGTAATTTCGGAGATCAGCGTGATTCGCTAATCAGGGATCAGATCGTGTTTGGCACGAATAACTCAAAGCTGCGCGGGAAAATGCTTCGAGAGAAATCTCGTTGCTGAAAGCTGAAGAATTCTGCAAGGTAGCAGAGTCTCTCGCACAACGAAACGAGGTCTGGAAAGCCACGGACGACCTGGTCGATGCTGTGTCAAGGCACGCGCCACCATCGCGAAGCAAAAGTGATGATGACTGCAGGAAGCAGTACCGCTGCAAAAAGTGCAACCGACGGCACAGACCCAGACAGTGCCCAGCCTACGGGAAAAAGTGCCATGAATGTCGTAAACTTCACCACTTCGCGGTTTGCTGTGAAGGAATGTCTAAAGTTGAGCAAGTTAGTAAAGACAGCAGCGGTGACGACTTTGACATTCTAGAAGTAGGAACTGAAAGAGGAAGCAGCAAAGACTGGGTAGTGGAAGCACAAGTTGCCGGAAGAAATATTTGCTTCAAAGTAGACACCGGGTCCCAGGCCAGTCTGTTACCATTCTCTATGTACCGCAAGACTAGGGAGTCGCAGCAGTTAACGCCCACAAGTGCGGTGCTGAGAGCTTACACGGGGGGTGTCATAACTCACTTCGGAACAACGACACAGGAAGTAACTATCGGTAACGCTTCCGCCACCGTGAAGTTCTTTGTTGTAAAGAACGGCCGTCAAGCCATTCTGGGACTGGATGCAAGCGAAGCTCTGGGACTTGTCCATCGCACGGTGGATACTGCAAATGCTTCGGAGTACCCAGCGCTCAAAGATTTCAAAAATGTCTTTCAGGGGCTAGGCTGCCTGAAGCAACCGTACAGCATGGTCATGCAACCATCTGCGATTCCAGTTGTTCAACCAGCCCGACGGGTTCCCCTGTCCCTGCGACAACCACTTCGGGAGGAGCTGCGTAGAATGGAGCGTGCAGGCGTCATCGTCAAACAGGATGGCCCGACAGACTGGGTAAGCCCATTGGTTTTGTTTAAGAAAAAGGACGGCAAACTTAGGGTTTGCATGGACCCAAGGAAAATAAACGAGCACGTAAAACGGCAGCACTACCAGCTCCCAAAGCGTGAGGACATGGAAGGGGAATTGGCCGGCGCAGCCTATTTCAGCTGTTTGGACGCAAATTCAGGTTTTCACCAGATACCACTTGACGAAAAGACGTCCAAAATATGCACGTTTTCTACACCCTTTGGAAGATACCGTTATCTCCGGCTGCCTTTCGGTATCTCATCTGCTCCCGAAGTTTTTCAAAAGCGGATGAGTGAAGTCTTCGATGGCCTTCCCGGTGTACACGTTTACATAGATGATATTTTGGTGTGGGGCGAAACCAAACAAGAGCATGACCAGCGACTAGTTGCAGTAATGAAAGCAGCTGAAAAAGCCGGCCTAACGTTCAACGCAGAAAAATGCAAGTTTTGCGTCACCGAAGTGCAGTTCCTAGGCGATATCATCACACGCAATGGCATCTCGCCAAACCCAAAGCTTGTGCAAAGTTTGCTGCAAACGCCAGTGCCCAAGAACAAATCCGATGTTCAGCGCATGCTCGGTGTGTTGAATTATTTTGGCAAATACGTTCCGCGCCTGTCTGAGCGAACCGCGCTGCTGCGAGCACTTATCAAGTCGCACTCAGAGTTCGAGTGGACTGAAAACCACATGAGGGAGTGGAAAAGTGTCGTACAGATTTTAAGCACGACTCCCGTGTTAGCCATCTTTGATCCCCGAAACGAATCTAAGATAACTTGCGACGCATCCAAAGATTGCGTTGGCTCAGCCCTTTTGCAGTGCCATAACGGCCAATGGCGGCCAGTGGCTTATGCATCTCGTGTGCTCACGCAAGCTGAGCAGCGTTATGCTCAGATTGAAAAAGAGGCGCTTAGCATTTCTTTTGGCTGCGACAAGTTTTACCAGTCTATTTACGGACAGAAGATTTTCATTGAGACAGATCATAAGCCTCTACTATCTATAGCTGCAAAAGGAATTTGTGACATGCCCCCCACCCCCCCCCCCCCCCCCCGCCTCCAAAGGTTTTTTTTAAAACTTCTGAAATACGACTTTGTATTGCAGTATGTCCCAGGAAAGCACCTCATTTTGGCAGACATGCTGTCACGATCATCTCCGGCTGCTCAAGACGACACCACTGGCGCCACTGACGA